>NC_031967.2:7116159-7316159 GCF_001858045.2 Oreochromis niloticus
TGTTATGTTAGATTTGTTTTTGTTTGTTTTGTTTTTTATTTCTGCTTATTGGAACACAAATACCCCAGTTCAACTAGTCTATTCTATTCATTGATGTAAATAGTACTCTAAATATTTCACCCAAGTAGTATTACGATACCTAAAAATCCACCACTTTTGGTGGTATGTTTAAAGGTGCTAATGGTGCATTTATGTGGGTGTGGAACTACCTTTACATCCTGCTCAAAAACCACATGAGCTGCTGCACAAACAGAGACTGACAGAGTTTGAAAACAAACATATGAGGGGAAAGATGTCGGTGTGGTGACCACTTCTTCTTTTCTGCATTCACACTGATGCAAGTCAAAGCATGTAGCTATATAGGTACTTGACTATTATGGTTCATCTTCAAAGCTATCCAAATATAATGAGTATTTTACTTTTGTATTTCCTCAGCCCAGTAGACAGAGCTGTGTGCTTTTGTTTGTCAGATTCTAGAGACTTAGTTATGGACACTTTGTTCTACTTCTTAACCACAGAGGATCTGTCTCTCATGAAACCCTTCTGCAGCCAACTAACATCGTTCTGGGCTTCCCTGATTTTGGCTTCCAACCTTCTTCTAAATGGAAGGTTCTCTTTACATGCATTTTTGATCTTATACCCAAGTGTTAATAGTATTACAGTGAGAAAGTAGCACGCTCAATGGTTTCTGTCATACTGGTACTGGGGATGGTGAGTACAGTAGAGCTGTGTTAACGTCTGCAAGATTGTCTTCTGGTAAAAGTTTGTCAGTGAGCCAGGTAAGGCATGGTCTTGGACATTTCTGTAGAAGGAGGAGGTGGTTGGGTATTGTCTAGATCAACAATGCTCTCTTTTACCAGGTTCAGTTCATTATGTCCATACATTTCATATTGGATCTGTGGTTATAGTAGCACAGCATTACTTCCATGCTCCCAGTCCTTGTCCATATATGTCTGTTTTCCATTAATCTAATGCTCACCATTATGTCCTGGTTCATTAACATGTGGTGCAAATCTTTCTAAGCTTGGCAATGTCTGAGCTATATGTCTCTTGCATGTTCTTAGGCCTTGATAACACTTGGAGTGTAGTACAGTGTATCCTCACCGGAGGACTGGGCTTCCAACTTCCAATCTATCATTCCAAAGACAGTAATGTTCAAATAACCCAGCACATCTAGACTTTGGAATATTTCCAAACTTCACAGTCTGCTGTCTAATTCCAGGGCTTGCAACCATGGCACTGGCATGGTGGTTAGCGCTGTTGCTTCACAGCTGAAAGGTTCAGAGTTCAATTCCACCATCAGACCAGGGTCTTTCTGTGTGGAGTTTAAATGTTTTCCCTGTGTTTCTCTGGGTACTCCAGCTTCTCCCCACAGTCCAAAGCCATGCCTGGGGTTAGGTTAACTGGTAACTCTAATAATATTTAACAACGACTTAAGTAAACTCCAAGATTCACTAAGAGCAATAACTTAAAGCAAATGCTTTCTGTATCAGTCTCTCACACTGTTGTGGAGAAATTTTGGCCCACTCTTCCTTACAATGTTGCTTTAGTTCATCATGGTTTGGGGTATTTGGGCATGCACTGCTCTCTTGCAAAACATTGATTCTTTTGTTATTCAGCTGTTCCGTTGTACATTTGCTAGATTCGGATCAGTGTCCTGTTTCATAATACAGTTAAAGCCAAACTTTAGCTGTTGGACAGAGTGCCTCACATTTGACTCTGCCCAGGTGTTATGGATGCAAAAAAAGCCAAAATCATTACCACCGCATTCAACTTAACAACTAGTACAAGGTGTTTTGTGCTGATGCTGTGTTTGGTTTTCAGCGACTGTGGTGTTGTGCACTATAGCCAAACATCCAATTTTATCGACTCTGTCCAACAGACATTATTGTACAAGACTTGTTGTTTGTTCTAATGCAACTTCCAAAAAATATCCCACGTTGTGTTCTTTTTAAAATAGACTATCTCCTGACAACCCTTCGAAACAACTTACACTTATTCTGTTTTTTCTAATCATGCTCTAATGAACATTTAAGTTGGTAACTGAGCATGTCTGAGATGAATCTGAGACATACTTTTTTTTGCAGTTTCTCTGAGCATTGTACAGTATGACAATGGGTTGAATTTGACAACCACTGTGGGCTAATTTTAACAGTTTCCATTTGTGAATAATATTTCTCACTGTTGAATGATGGACATCAGTTTGTTTGGAAATGGTCAGATTGATGGGCAGCATCTCTACAACAATCATTGGTGATGTCTTTCCTTCTTGGCATTGTAGTAGCACATACCTGAATGCTCTAGACCAATGCTCACGATCAAACATCATTAGGTGATCAGTCAGTGTGACCACCTCTATAAAAGCCCAAAATTTGACAGTATATTTCATTGTCAGCACATTGGCAACTACTTACCCTTAGTTCCTATGAAGGCAAAATCCGAGACTAGTGATAATAACCTATAGAGAAACTAAATCTCAACAACAAACTTTTGATGTTTAAAACTACATGCACAGTATTTTGAATTGTCAAATTTCAAAATCCTCCAATAATTAATGGCAGCTTTTCTAGCCACAGTCATCTCCTAATTCCACTGCTGGTTTGGGATAAGTGAGGACTGTCACATGTACTATACAATACATGCTTGTCCTGCTAGACCTCAGTGCTGCGTTCGATACTGTTGACCATAATATCCTATTAGAGCGATTAGAACATGCTGTAGGTATTACAGGTACTGCACTGCAGTGGTTTGTATCATATCTATCTAATAGACTCCAGTTTGTACATGTAAATGGAGAGTCCTCTTCAGACACTAAGGTCAATTATGGTGTTCCACAGGGTTCAGTGCTAGGACCAATTCTATTTACATTATACATGCTTCCCCTAGGCAACATCATTAGAAGACATAGCATAAATTTTCACTGCTATGCAGATGACACGCAGCTCTATCTATCCATGAAGCCAGGTAACACACACCAATTAGTTAAACTGCAGGAATGTCTTAAAGACATAAAGACCTGGATGGCCGCTAACTTTCTGCTTCTTAATTCAGATAAAACTGAGGTTATTGTACTCGGCCCTGAAAATCTTAGAAATATGGTATCTAAGCAGATTCTTACTCTGGATGGCATTACCTTGGCCTCCAGTAACACTGTGAGAAACCTTGGAGTCATTTTTGACCAGGACATGTCCTTCAATGCACATATTAAACAAATATGTAAGACTGCTTTCTTCCATTTGCGCAACATCTCTAAAATTAGAAATATCCTGTCTCAGAGTGATGCTGAAAAACTAGTTCATGCATTTATTACTTCCAGGCTGGACTACTGTAATTCACTATTATCAGGATGTCCTAAAAACTCGCTGAGAAGCCTTCAGCTAATCCAAAATGCTGCAGCAAGGGTACTGACAGGGACTAGAAAGAGAGAGCAGATTTCTCCTGTTTTGGCTTCCCTTCATTGGCTTCCTGTTAAATCCAGAATTGATTTCAAAATCCTGCTCCTCACATACAAGGTCTTAAATAATCAGGCCCCATCTTATCTTAATGACCTTGTAGTACCATATCACCCTATTAGAGCACTTCGCTCTTGCACTGCAGGCCTACTTGTTGTTCCTAGAGTATTTAAAAGTAGAATGGGAGGCAGAGCCTTCAGTTTTCAGGCCCCTCTTCTGTGGAACCAGCTTCCAGTTTGGATTCGGGAGACAGACACTATCTCTACTTTCAAGATTAGGCTTAAAACTTTCCTTTTTGCTAAAGCATATAGTTAGGGCTGGACCAGGTGACCCTGAATCCTCCCTTAGTTATGCTGCAATAGACGTAGGCTGCCGGGGATTCCCATGATGCATTGAGTTTTTCCCTTCCAGTCACCTTTCTCACTCACTATGTGCTAATAGACCTCTCTGCATCGAATCATATCTGTTATTAATCTCTGTCTCTCTTCCACAGCATGTCTTTCATCCTGTTTTCCTTCTTTCACCCCAACCGGTCGCAGCAGATGGCCGCCCCTCCCTGAGCCTGGTTCTGCCGGAGGTTTCTTCCTGTTAAAAGGGAGTTTTTCCTTCCCACTGTCGCCAAAGTGCTTGCTCATAGGGGGTCATATGATTGTTGGGTTTTTCTCTGTATTTATTATTGTGCTATCTACTGTACAATATAAAGCGCCTTGAGGCGACTTTTGTTGTGATTTGGCGCTATATAAATAAAATTGAATTGAATTGAATTGAATAGGGAGCTACCAGATAGCCAAAAGGAGTAAACACGCATGCACTCAAGTTCTTCATAATGACATTTACTTTATTTTGTCCTTAAACACATGGCAAGAATTCCAGAGCATTATATGAAGTGCATCAAAATCAAGAAATATGTGATATATTTCATCTGTCAAGTCTATAAATGACTGTAAAGGAATCATATTAGGATCCATCTTGGAATTCCAAACAAAAACAAACAAAAACAGACAGAGAGAGCAAAGAAATACACATATTACTCAGAAAACGTTTTTAAAATCAAAAATGTACAACTACTTCTCTGTCACAACTCTAAAGAAAGAAAGAGACAGTCATTGCTTTACACTGGAGTACACACATTCACTCATGGCGTCATCCTTAAGTCTTCTTGATTGTTTTGTCTGGTTTACACGTAAAGCAGCATAATGCAGGCTGTCTGCATCTCGGTAACCCTGCTAACAAAATAATATATTAATACATTGTAACTGCTTCATATGTGCATTGTATTGGAAGATTTGTGCTTGTGTAAGTTAAACTCCAGTCATATTTACCTCTGCATTGGTTGTGTGGGGAGATGACTGTCCTACATGAGACTCTGGTTGTAAATGTTGAAGAAAAAGTAATTTTACTAAAAATAATTTTTTTTTAAATTACAGTTTAAGCTTCTAGCAATGAAAATACACTGTACCTGAATATTGGCAGCAGTTTCTCCCATTCATCTTGCATATCAGGAAAGCCAGAAAGCCAGAAAGAATCATGATGACTATCAAAGCACCACCCAAAAAATACACTAAACGCCATGACTCCACCTCCCCTGTAAAACCCAAAAGCAAGATCACAACTTAAACCTTTTTTCCAAAGTTAACATAAATACTATTGAGTAAAATCAGACCATTCCCGTAGAAAATCTGCTCACTTTGAAAGTCCAACTTTGTCCCATTCCCTGTTGGGTGGGATCTACAGTATTTTTACTAAGCTTAGTCTTGACGTTACTCACGTTCAAAGTCCAGTTTTGTCCCCTTTCCAAACAGTATGTGTCCACATGAGGCAACAGCACAGTAGTAGGTCCCAGCATGAGACAGATTTAGACCATTCATCGGCAGGGTGTAGACGCAGGTGTTAGTTTGAGTTTGAGTTTTTCTCTCGCACTGATCATTCCCGCCTCCATGGGTGTAAATGAGTCCTGGATGTTGAGATTCTTCTGTTTTTTTGAACCAGTAAATGCTGCGTTCTCCATCACAGGTCCCAGTGTGTACTGTACAGTTTAGAGTCACAGAGCCTCCAGGCTGGATGGTTTCAGAAGCAGACTGCTGGACTAAAGCTTTGATGCTCAAACCTTGACTCTTTACAATGACTTTGGTACCCTCTCCAAATTCAAACATATATGAAAGACCACTTGCACAGAAGTAAGTTGCTGTATCGGTGATTTGTATGTTGGAAATCTGTAAGTAGTTTATACCAACTTTAGTTTCCAGTGTAAAGCGTGGATTGTCCTTGAACTCATCATAAAAAGTTCCATTTTTGTCAAATTTATAGGTATTAGCGATCAGCTGTAGCTTCTGTCCCAGTTGTTGCTTGTACCAGTAATACGTTGTAGCATCACTGTCATGAACACATCGCAAAATCAACGCGTCTCCAACTTTAGCAGATACAAATCCTTTCTCTTGATGCAAATTCCTGGGTTGTTTCAGATGATTCATCTGAGCTAAATGGGGTACAGAACAGAATTTTTTTTAACCAGAATGATACATTTAAAATACATTACATAAATAGTTGTTTTTGTCTTTTAAATAAAATGCAACTTACCAAATTCCACCAAGAAGAGGCATGTCAGATAGAAGACAAGCTTCGGAGGTGTCATCTTGTTGAAATTGCCGTGTTGAGTGAAAAGCACTGCTCTACATCTTCACTCTCTTCAGAGACAAGACTGTTTTGATTGGCCGGGAGGGTAGATGATCACATCCACCTACAGAAGCAATCTTAGCTCCATAAGAAGAAGCAGTTGGGTCACACTATATGACGTACTTTACGGCTTCTGACACTTTTTCAAATCACTGATAAATAATTGACCTTTATACAACATATTAGAATTTAAAGCAGAGTTCAGTTATACTTAAGTTTTCGGACTGGCATTAACTTCATATTGTTCTACATAATAACTGCAGTCAGTAATTATATATATGACTTATCATTGCAAGGCATCAAACATCTCGTCTGTAAAAATGAACTCAAAAACAACCAGTTTCCAGTTTTTTATCCCATAGATTTTATATAAAAGATTGATTTAGCAAGCGTGACATTATCCATTAGATATCAAAGTCCCACTGTAAAGTCTCAAGTTAAGTATTTTGACTGTCAACATCTTGATTTTTTTTTAAACTGGATTTGATAATTCACTGGTGGCTTTGACTGACTGAGATAAGCCAGCCTCTTAAGCCCCAACAAACCCGGTACCGGGGTCAGTGGAGCTCAAGTGGTATGTAACCCTCCAAGACGTCAAGCCTTTTATGGAAATATCAACACGTGTTATTCACAGAAACCTTAGAATCTCAGCTAAATGCTAGCATAAACCATTTCTACAAGAAAGAGCAGTTAAGCAAATGAGCAAAAGTCCGCTAAACACACACAACTGAGCCAAGACATCTCCAGACTTCATGTAACAATGTAAACAATGGCAAGTTAGTTATCTTAGCTCTCACCAATTCCAAAACAGCGAGTTTCAAAATTCACTGAACCAGCCGGAAAAGGATACCACAAAAATGCATAGCGGTGCAAATGTGCTAATACAGAAATTTGCTTACCAGACCGGTTTCCTCCGCTGTTTTCACCGGTAGCCAATAGCCGCTGTAGTTCCAGATAATGGCTGCAGTAACACACTGCATCAGAGCCACTTACATCAACAGTCGCCATTTTAGGCCCAGTGACAGACACATGACGTGACATACATGTCATACATTTGGGGTCATGTTGGGTCTGGTCTTGCAACTTCTGATTGGTTGAAGTGAAGGGAACGTGGCATCATTACCGTGATTCTATTGGTTCAAATGATTTAAAAAAAGTGTCAATCAAGCAAATCGTCCAATAGATGCTGAAGCTACAGCCCCTCAGAGTTTAATGCGCCAGAGGCCATTTAACCTCTCTATGCACATGGCAGAAAGGGCCCGTTGCCTGTGAATGTGTGGTTAATTCTTCCAAAATATTTTTTAAAAAGCATTTTTAGGCATGTTAATGAAATTAATAATAAATAAATAATAATAAATAATCATTTCTGCTGTTCAATACTTAAAAGAATTCAACTCTTATATGGTGTCGAAGGTGTACCAAAATTGGACAAACCTGTACAACAGTTAGACATTTACTTATTGAAAGTGGTGTAATTTTAATAATAATAATAACAACAACAACAATAATAATGTATACTTTATTGATCCCTGTGGGGAATTTCCTCTCTGCATTTAACCCAGTGAAGCAGTGGGCAGCCATTGGGCGTCCAGGGAGCAGTGTGTAGGCACGGTACCTTGCTCAGGGGTACCTCAGGGTAGCCGTTCAGTGGATTCGAACCCCCGACCTTCCGATCATGGGGGCCGCCACTCTACCCTACTGAAGCAGTTTTACTTCAGAAGCATAAATTGTTGCAAGGATGATGTTTATATGTTGATTGAAAAGCAGGGAGCTTTTCCTTGACTTTTGTTTGCAAATCTACTCAAAGGCAATACAGCATTGTCTATACATGAGACATAACACAAACAGAGTAATTCTACTGTTAATATGTCACTTGACATCCACTTTTGCTCTTGAGATGTTCTGGAATCTGGTTCTTTGATAACAGGAGCGTTTTGGAGAATACCCAAAGACAGTACTGCAGTGGTTTCAGCTCATGGCAAGAAAAGATATATTAATCATCCATGGGATCAGTATGCTGCGCTAAAGAAATTACACACACATAATTATACAAAAAACATTAAAAAGTAAGTTTTTTTTTCCAAAAACTAACCGTTATAACAACATCCTTTGTTAGGGAAATGCCATCAATTTCCAGCACTTTCTGGCAAATGTGTCTTCAAAAGTAGTCGATTTCTGTAAACTCCCTGTTAAAATACCCAATTTAACTGATGCACAACATTTTGAAAAACTGTTTCATGGTACAAAACACACAGTTTTGTTCTCCTTAGGTAATTTGCTGCTTGATAATAACTATATGGGAAGACATTCTCTTAGTTTTTCTCTTAACACAAATAAGATGAAAAAATAAATAAACAAATTAAGAAATAATAAGATGTGGTTTCTTCTGTCTTTTATATATGCTGTATTCAGATTCAGATGTCTGTATTAACAGTTCTTTAACCTTTAACCTTCTTCTGAACATCAATGGAACAGTGAACAGTGAAGAAGAACATGAACTGTTCTTCTGAACATGGCTTCTCTTGCCTACTCCTTGCTGCTAGAGACCTGGCAGCACTTCCTTTCGCATAGCCGAGTCACATTTGGCCTGAGGGAGGAAGCAGTTGAGACCCTCTGTATGTCTTGAAGATAATCATCAGTAAGTCTGGACCTGTACTTGGACCTATTGAAGCTCAAGGAGGAGAAGGGCTTTTCGCACAAGTATGTGCTCCCAAAAAGGCACATGGGCCCTTTAACATTCGGGAAAGCCGAGGGAAGCTATAGGGGTCAATTCTCTCAAAAATTACCCAAGCTAGTCGGCTTTTCCACTCACCTCCCTGAATTTAGCTTTGAGTTCAGAGTTGCACTGCAGCTTAATGAGCTCAATTTGAAGCAAAGAAGGGGCATCTTGCACATCAAAGGAGAAGGGGTTAGAAAAAATTTGAAATGTGGCTCTGTGCATCTTGAAGTCTGCAAATCTGTGATCAAATTGCTCCTGTTTCCTCAAAATGATATCAACATACTTCTCACCACTGAATGGTGTGCCTGCATCTACAAGTGCCTTGCATGATGGGAAATAGCAAAGGTTTGTCTGAGAGAGCTGGGCTTTCCACAACACAAGTTTTGTGGTGAATGCTCTCACATTGTCATAGGCAGCACTGACAAGTTGCCCCTGACCTTGTAACTTCTTGTTCTTGTTCAGCTCATATGTGATATCAGCAACAAAAGCTAAGTTCACAAGCCATTTGGGATCACTTAGCACAGGAACAGCCACTCCATCCTTCTCCAAGAAGGCTTTCACTTCTGCCCTCAACTCAAAAAATCTCTTAAATACGTTTCCCCTGCTCAGCCAATGTGCCTCAGTGAAGTAGAGCACATCCCATATTGTGACTCCATTTCCTCTAAAACAAGCACAGAACCTTCAGTGCTTTAAGGCCCTGGATCTAATTTAGTTGATACATTTCACAACGACAGACATCACATTGTCAGACTTAAGGCATTTGCTGCAAAGGACCTGATGATGGATAATGCAGTGCAGAGCAATGGCCTCCTCCACACCCTTCTCACCAGTCCATTTTTCCTCCCTGTCATTGATGGCGTTCCATCAGTTGTTATTCCAACAAACCTCTTCCATGGTAAACGGAAATTCTCAATGGCATCACACACCTTGTGAAATATCTCCTGAGCGGTGGTCTGGCCATGCATTGGAATTACTGTAAGCAAGTCCTCCATCACTTCAAAACAGTCATCAACACCACGGACATACATTGCGAGCTGAGCAGTATCGGTGATATCTCTGGTTTCATTAAGAGTGACTGAGTATACACTGAAACATTTGGCTTTCTCACACAATTGGTCATAAATGTCACTTGACAGGTCAGAAATGCGATCTTATATGGTGTTGGCAGAAAGGCTGATGTTGCTAAACTGACATTTCTTTTCTGGACAGACTATATTTGCAGCCTACAATATGCACTTTTTGACAAATTCACCTTCTCTAAATGGCTTTCCTGCTTTAGCAATCATCTCACTAACCACGTAGCTAGCTTCGACTGCTGTATTATCCCACATAGCAAAATTGGTATGGCCCAGATCTGGCCCACACAGTGCGCTTACACATGGCCCACATACCCCAAAGAATGACGGCCCTTTGGTGGCCCAGATCTGGTTTGCCAGAGGTGGCCCACACATGGGCCAGCACAAGGCCAGTTGCAGACACACTGGTGGTCCTGTGCTGGCCCATGTTTGGATTACCTCTGGCAAACCTGATCTGGGCCACCAAAGGGCCGTCATTCTTTGCGGTATGTGGGCCATGTGTAAGTTGTGTGCAGCCACGGGCCAGGTGCAGACACACTGCTGACCCTGTGCTGGCGCAGAACAGTTTTAGCTCTTGCCCCAGATGTAAGCCCAATGTGTACCTCAGTCAAGCCGTGTAATAACAACATGTGCCGGAACATGCAAAAGTAACATGATGAAACTCTGTTCAGACAGTGAATAGACTAATTCTTATATAGCGATTTCTACTCTCCAAAATTACTCAAAGTGCACTGTACAACATGCCACATTCACCAATCACACGATTTCTCTAAACTGAGTGCTATCTAACTACATTCATACACATTCACACTCTTGACATGCAGACTGGAGGAGCCAGGGATTGAATCACTAACCTTCTGATCAATAGGTGACCTGCCCTACCTCCTGAGCTACAGACACCCATTGACAAACATGAGTAAACCCTCACTAGGTTTTGGATAAAGTGATAAAGTGCATGTTGGTTAGCACTGTTGGTTAGCACTGCTAGAAAGTCCAGAGTTCAATTCCACCATCAGACCAGGGTCTTTCCATGTGGAGTTTGCATGTTCTCCTTGTGTTTGTGAGGGTTCTCTCTGGGTACTCCAGCTTTCTCCCATAGTCCCACAACTTAAAGCTCCAAGACTCACAAAGAGCAATAACTTGAAGCAAATGCTTTCTGTGTCAGTCTCTCACACTGTTGTGGAGAAATTTTGGCCCACTCTTCCTTACAATGTTGCTTTAGTTCATCATAGTTTGGGGTATTTGGGCATGCACTGCTCTCTTGCGAAACCTTGATTCTTTTGTCATTTAGCTGTTCCTTTGTAGATTTGCTATGTTTGGATCACTGTCCTGTTTCATAATACAGTTAAAGCCAAGCTTTAGCTGTTGGACAGGCCTCACATTTGACTCTGCCCAGGTGTTATGTATGCAAGAAAACCAAAAACAAATTATCACCACCCCATCAACTTAACAATTATTCCAAGGTGTGTTGTGCTGATGTTGTGTTTGGTTTTCAACGACTGTGGTGTTGTGCCAAACACATCCATTTTGACTTACTCTGTCCAACAGATATTATTGTACAAGGCATGTTGTTTGTTCTAATGCAACTTCCCAAAAATATCCCACGCTGATGGGTTCTTTTTAAAAGAGACTTTTTTCTTGGCAACCCTTCAAAAAAAAACTTACACTTGTTCTGTTTTTTCTGATCATGCTCTCATGAACATTTCATATGCTAACTGAGCATGTCTGAGATGAGTCTGAGATGTACTTCTCAGGTTTTTTGCAATTTCTCTGAGCATTCTACAGTATGACAATGGGTTGAATCCACTGTGGGCTAACTTGAATGCTTTCCACTTGAATAGTATTTTTCACTGTGGAATGATGGACATCAATTTGTTTGGAAATGGTCATATAACACTTCCCAGATTGATCGGCATCTCTACAACAATCACTGGTAATGCCTTTCCTTCTTGGCATTGTAGTAGCACATACCTGAATGCTCCAGACCAATGCTCAAGATCAAACTGCCAAATTTTTGGCAAATATTTTTTATAGAGGTGGTCACACTTACTGATCACATAATGAAGTGTGTTTCATTGTCAGCACCTGGCAGCTACTTACCCTTAGTTCCTATGAAGGCAAAATCCGAGACTAGTGATAATAACCTATAGAGAAACTAAATCTATAGAGAAACAAAATCTCAACAACAAACTACTGATGTTTAAAACTACATGCACAGTATTTAGAGTTGTCAAATTTCACAGTCCTCCAATAATTATTGCCAGCTTTAGTAGCCACAGGCACTGCTGGTCTGGGATAAGTGAGGACAGTCACATGTACTGTACGATACACGGGGAGCTACCAGATACCCAAAAGAAGTAAACACGCATGCACTCAAGTTCTTCATAATGACATTTACTTTATTTTGTGATTAAACACATGGCAAGAATTCCAGAGCATTATATGAAGTGCACTAAAATCAAAAAATATGTGATATATTTCATCTGTCAAGTCTATAAATCACTATAAAGGAATAATATGAGGATATCCATCATGAAATTACCAACAAAAACAAACAAAAACAAGACCCAGAAACCATTTTTAAAATCAAAATTGTACAAGTACTTCTCTATAACAACTATAAAGAAAGAAAGAGACAGTCATTGCTTTACACTGGAGTACACACATTCACTCATGGTGTCATCCTTAAGTCGTCTTGATTGTTTTGTCTGGTTTACACGTAAAGCAGCATAATGCAGGCTGTCTGCATCTCGGTAACCCTGCTAACAAAATAATATATTAATACATTGTAACTGCTTCATATGTGCATTGTACTGGAAGATTTGTGCTTGTGAAAGTTAAACTCAAATGATATTTACCTCTGCATTGGTTGTGTGGGGAGATGACTGTCCTACATGAGACTCTGAAGGTAAAAGTTGAAGAAAAAGTAATTTTACTAAAAATAATTTTTTTTTAAATTACAGATTAAGCTTCTAGCAATAATAATACACTGTACCTGAATATTGGCAGCAGTTTCTCCCATTCATCTTGCATATCAGGAAAGCCAGAAAGCCAGAAAGAATCATGACGAATATCAAAGCACCACCCAAAAAATACACTAAACCCAGTGACTCCACGTTCCCTGTAAAATGTGAAAGCAAGATCACAACTTCAACCTTTTTTCCAAATTTTAAATAAATACTAATGAGTAAAATCAGACCATTCCCGTAGAAAAGCTGCTCACTTTGAAAGTCCAACTTTGTCCCATTCCCTGTTGGGTGGGATCTACAGTATTTTTACTAAGCTTAGTCTTGACGTTACTCACGTTCAAAGTCCAGTTTTGTCCCCTTTCCAAACAGTATGTGTCCACATGAGGCAACAGCACAGTAGTAGGTCCCAGCATGAGACAGATTCAGACCATTCATCGGCAGGGTGTAGACGCAGGTGTTAGTTTGTGTTTGAGTTTTTCTCTCGCACTGATCATTCCCGCCTCCATGGGTGTAAATGAGTCCTGGATGTTGAGATTCTTCTGTTTTTTTGAACCAGTAAATGCTGCGTTCTCCATCACAGGTCCCAGTGTGTACTGTACAGTTTAAAGTCACAGAGCCTCCAGGCTGGATGGTTTCAGAAGCAGACTGCTGGACTAAAGCTTTGATGCTCAAACCTTGACTCTTTACAATGACTTTGGTACCCTCTCCAAATTCAAACACAAATGAAAGACCACTTGCACAGAAGTAAGTTGCTGTATCTGTGATTTGTACGTTGGAAATTTGTAAGTGATTTATACCCACATCAGTTTCCAGTGTAAAGCGTGGATTGTCCTTGAACTCATCATAAAAAGTTCCATTTTTGTCAAATTTATAGGTATTAGAGATCAGCTGTAGCTTCTGTCCCAGTAGTTGCTTGTACCAGTAATACTTTGCAGCATCACTGTCATGAAAACATCGCAAAATCAACGTGTCTCCAACTTTAGCAGATATAAATCCTTTCTCTTGATGCAAATTTCTGGGTTGTTTTAAATGATTCATCTGAGCTAAATGGGGTAAAGAGCAGAATTTTTTTTAACCAGAATGATACATTTAAAATACATTACATAAATAGTTGTTTTTTAAATAAAATGCAACTTACTAAATTCCACCAAGAAGAGGCATGTCAGATAGAAGACAAGCTTCGGAGGTGTCATCTTGTTGAAATTGCCGTGTTGAGTGAAAAGCACTGCTCTACATCCTCACTCTCTTCAGAGACAAGACTGTTTTGATTGGCCAGGAGGGTAGATGATCACATCCACCTACAGAAGCAATCTTAGCTCCATAAGAAGAAGCAGTTGGGTCAAACTATATGACGTACTTTACGGCTTCTGACACTTTTTCAAATCACTGATAAATAATTGACCTTTATACAACATATTAGAATAGAAAGCAGAGTTCTTTGGCACTAGAATTAACATCATACTGTTCTACAGAATAACTGCAGTCAGTAATTATATACATGGCTTATCCTATGAAAGTATATTTCTAGACATCAGCAACACGTTGCAAGGCATTAAACAACCCGTCTGTAAAAGTGAACTAAAAAAAACAGTTTCCAGGTTTTTATCCCATAGATTTTATATAAAAGATTGATTTAGCAAGCGTGACATTATCCATTAGATAGCAAAGTCCCATTGTAAATTCTCAAGTTAAGTATTTTGACTGTCAACATCTTGATTTTTTTTTAACTGGATTTGATAATTCACTGGTGGCTTTGACTGACTGAGATAAGCCAGCCTCTTAAGCCCCAACAAACCTGGTACCAGGGTCAGTGGAGCTCAAGTGGTATGTAACCCTCCATGATGTCAAGCCTTTTATGGAAACATCAACACGTGTGTTAATCACAGAAACCTTAGAATCTCAGCTAAATGCTAATATAAACCATTTCTACCAAGCACAGTGAAAACAAGCGATGATTAAAAGAGCAGTTAAGTAAATGAGCAAAAGTCTGCTAAACACACACAACTGAGCCAGGAATTCTCCAGACTTCATGTAACAATGTAAACAATGGCAAGTTAGCTATCTTAATTCTCACCGATTCCAAAACAGCGAGTTTCAAAATTCACTGAACCATCCGGAAAAGAAGACCACAAATGTGCTAAGACAGAAATTCGCTTACTGGACTGTTTCCTCCGGTGTAGCCAATAGCCGCTGTAGTTCCTGATAATGGCTGTGGTAACACAATGCATCAGAGCAACTTCCATCAATAATCGACATTTTAGACCCAGTTACAGACACATGACTGGACAGATGCCGCGTGTCATAAATTTGGGGTTATGTGGGGTCTGGTCTTGCAACTTCTGTTGGTTGAGATGAGGTGAACGTGGCATCTACTGTGATTCCATTGGCTCAAATGATTAAAAAGAGGTGTCAATCACACAAATCGTCCACTAGAAGCCGAAGCTACAGCCCCTCAGAGTTTAAAGCGCCAGACGCTGTTTAACCTTTCCATGCGCATGGCAGAAGGGCCCGTTGCCTGTGAATGTGTGTTTAATTCTTCAAATATATTTAAAAAAAACAAGCATTTTTAGGCATGTTAATGAAATTAAATAATTTCTGCTGTTCCATACTTAAAAAAAACTCTACACGGTGTCCAAGGTGTGCCAAAATTGGTCAAACCAGGATGATGTTAATATGTTGATTGAGATCTTCTGGAATCTGGTCCTTCGAAAACAGCAAACAATCTTTGTGTATTCATAAGTTTGAAATAATAATAATGCTGAGCATGAATGCTGCTTTTGGAGAAAACCCTTAGGAACTTTTCAAAAACTCTAACCAAATACATTATGACAATATCCTTTGTTAGGGAAATGCCATAAAATTTCAGCACTTTCTGGCAAATTTGAGTGATGTCTCAAACAGTCAGGTGACTTTTAAATCTCATGCAAACAATAAAAAGCAATGAGGAAATGGCAAAAACTTGAGGGTGTCTCCAAAAGTAGTCGATTTCTGTAGACTCCCTGTTAAAATGCCCAATTTAACTGATGTACAACATTTTAAAAAACATTTTCTGGGTACAAAACACACCGTTTTGTTCTCCTTAGATAATTTGCTGCTTTATTATAATTATATGGGGAAGACATTTGCTTACTTTTTAGGCCTAAAGTTTGGACAGATGCCCTAAGATGGGCCAACAGGCCTCTGTAGTCTATACAAGGTCTCATCTCCACGTTTGTCACAGAACTGCAAAGAATTCTATTAGCTGACATTTGACATAATGCCGTCTCTCTTTGGATTGTTTTATGGTCTATAAAGGTTTATTGGTTATTTGCATGTGGTCTTTACGGCTTGCATTTTAGTACCTCAGAGGTATATTATATAATATAACCACAACTTCCATCTACTTTGTGGTTTAATGCAGTTTTCTTTAAGACTGACTCCCCACTAAAGTACTTACACCTCTTCATTCTTCTGAAACCCACAAAGACCACTACAGTTTAACTTGGCTAACATAGGTCTCACTGAAATGACTGCTTGAGTTTGACCTTGTGTTTACAGAAGAAACTATGACAGGGTGGAATTTTTTTGTGAACACATTTTCTTAAGCATAATAAATCTATGCACATGTGTATGCATCAAAAGAGGTGTAGCTATATTGAGTGACATGTGCTTATAGTTTTCTCTTGTTTAATGTTTACTTCAAGGTTTAGGGTATTCAGTTTGTTCAACCCCTTAGACTCACTAAGCTGATAACTCAGAAGCTCAACTCTCCAGTCCAAATATGGTGTTTTGATGTTCTGAAAAACAGGGCAACATCCAAAATACCAAAGTAATCCACACAAGTGGGTGACATCACTTTAACACACAATCACTGCTTCTTAAACCAAGAAGTCTTGAGTTCTATGTCTTAGTTGTGCAAGATAAGATGTGTAAGTTATGTAGAATTTAAAAAAGACCATTTTGGTGTGTTTATGAGGACAGGCAGCTAATGGGGAAAAACAAAGATTCAAGACTTACCAAGTCTTATATATCAGTTATTTTAGTCATATCAGGGTGGAGTGCTGAATTGCCAGCTAATGTTAGCAAAGCTGTATTCATAAATTGTACAGGTGCAACACAAAGACACAGATATCAAACAGTCAGCAGGAAAGAAAATAACCCAATTAAACATCTTGAATGGTGTGTAATATATTTTATTTGTCAGAAAATTCCATTAAAACCGTGCAAAATACACCAGCACAGCAAGAAAGCCCTTCATAGAGACCATGCTACTTTAGTAGGTAGCTCCATTTTAATTTTTTTTACTTTTCCTGACCTTTGCAATTGCAGAGGAATACTCCATTCATCTCTCCTCCTGGAATTGAACCAGAAATCTGTTACCTGTTGAACACGTAAACCACTACACTATGGAAAAATAGCCTTGCTGCAAACTTTCAGCAGAGTCTATGGAAATTGACCCACTTTTGCTGCCAGCCTCAAATAGCCTTTGGAGAAACTGCAGTTGGTGGCCCTTTTGTGCTGGATTTATTTTTTATCCATGTATGTTACTGCTTGCATAGGAAAGATATCTGTACTTGTGCCATGCAAATCATTTACACATTTTCTCATTCTCAAGAGTAATTGTATACTATATACTGATGCGAATACACAGAACTGCTTTTTATTAAACACAATAGGTGCACAATAAAGGTAAACAATAAATCCAAATTACTTCAAAATTGCTAATTGCATTAACCTTGTTGTTTTAGCCAGTATACGGCTGCAATGGTGGAAAATTAGTGGAGGCTTCCTGTTTGCAACTACACAGACGCAAAAACAAAAGAGCAGATGGTTTGTTTTTGTTATTTGTTTTTTCTTTGAATATGCTCGCCCAGACATATAGAGATTTAACTTTATGACTTTTTTTTAACTCCAGACCTTAATGTAAGCTATAAAAAAAAAAAGATTCTTAAATATGTAACCACAATATGAACAGATAAACAGATATTCCCCGTAGAGAGCACTCATTACTGTGTACATTGTATTTCTTGTGACATAAACCGGTTTATATTTGTGCTGATGTGGCACAGTGAGTTATGCACATGTTCAGAAATGTCAAAGGTTGGCTTGATAAAGTAACATGTTTTCTTACTGTTTTTCTTAACCCTGAGAATCAACAAGTATACTGATTATGGAAATGTAGCACCTTTGTAACCAAGGCTTTGTACTGATTATCTTCACAACAGATCTCAAAACACACGCTAACAAAACCACATCTTACGCTGAAACAAAGTATAGATGAAACAGGTTCAAATCTGCTGCCTTACACTGGAGTACACACATTGATTCATGGTGTCATTCATCTGTCTTCTTTGTCGGTTGAACTTTTGTGTCTGTACGGCAGCATAGTGAAGGTTGTCTGCATCTCGGTATCCCTGGTACAAAAATTCTTGAGTCAATAAAAGTTATAGAAAAAAAATCAAGTGGTACAGTATAATATATGTATAGATAGCAGTTCAAAAGATAATTTGATATTTATCAAAAATTATAGTCACCTCTGCATTAGCTGTGGAGGCATCTGAACATCTTGCTTGTGACTCTATTGTTAAACACAAAAAAGATAAAAGCCTTTGTCTGTAAAGCTGTTCAAGAAAACAATATTATAGTTTAACACTTATATAGTGTTTTTCCAGTCATACTGACAAATCAAAGCACTTTACAGTGTAGGCCACATGTGCCCTTTCATACACTCATGTAACAGTTTTTTGTGCACTATAACTAACCACGTTTGGAATAACTGCAAGTAGATACTAGTGACTGGTTACCTTTATTCATCTTGAATAGTAGAAAACCCATTAAAAGACTCAAAGTGATGGTGAATGCCAAAGCTCCACTTAAAACATTCACAAGAAAGTCAGGAAAGGTCACCTCATCTGTAGAGAACCAAACATCCATATATGTTTCCATTAAAAGCTGAATGAGAGAGTATTAAAGACTGTTTAGCAAATGTGAGACAGGTCACTTACCCTCCAAGTCCAGCTTGGTCCCATTTCCAAACAGTATGTGTCCACAAGAGGCGACAGCACAGTAGTACATCCCCTTATCAGATAAATTCAGGCTCTTTATTGGCAAACTGTAGACACACATGTTTGTTTGTGTGTTAGTTTTCCTCTCACAGCGATTGTTCCCGCCCCCATCAGTGTAAATGAGTCCTGGATGAGATTTTTCTGAGCTTTTGAACCAGTAAACACTGTGTTCTTCATCACAAGTCCCAGTGTGGACTGTACAGTTCAGAGTCAAAGAGGCTCCTGGCTCGACGGTCGCAGAAGACAGCTGATGGACTGAAGTTTGAAGGTTCAAACCTGAACCCTTTACATGGATACTGGTACCCTCTGCAAATTCAAACTTGTAAGCATAGCAGCTTATGCAGTAATAAGTTGCTGAGTCAGACATTTGTATATTCGAGATTGTCAAGTGGTTCTTTCCATTTTTACTGTCCAAAGAGAATCTTGGATTGTTCTTGAATTCCCCGTTAAAAGTGCCATTTATGTCATGTTTGTAGAAGCTAGAGATGAGCTTTGGCTTTTGTCCCAGGGTTTGTTTGTACCAGTAAAACATAGCTGCTACATCACCTTCGTAGAAACATCGCAAAGTTACATTGTCCCCAACATTAGCTGATATAAAGCCACTCTCTTGACGAACATTTGAGGAGAGCTGTAAATTAGTTACCCGGTCTGTAAAGAAAAGAGCATGAAAGTTTGCACTTAAAATCACAGTAAAAGCCTAATCACTCTATAAGAATCATTAAAATAAAATCGTGAGATTTAATTTATATTTTTAAGAATTTAAGGTATTCCCAACTTACCAATTTTCCAGAAGAAGAGGCAAATCAAAGCAAAATTCAGAGATGTCATTGTGATCAAAAGGTCTTGACCAATGTAGAAAACCTCCATACGTCCTCTAGTCTTAGAGACAAGGCTCCGTTTGATTGGCTAACCAAAAGTGACACTGAACTACTTTTGAAACAGTGAACAAAAGTTTAACGCCCCCTTCATTATGAATTTTGGTTCTCGCGGCAAGAGATGTGGAAAACAATACCAGAGCTGTAATATCATATTATTTCAACCATTAAAACCCAAAATCAATAACGTGAGTGAGAGCAAACTTGGCCAAGGTTAGGATGTTTCCGATCAGTGTGAAAAGTAATTTAGTGCTACTTAATGTCTTAAGAACAGTGAAATGAACCAAGATCTGATTGAAAGATGCCACAGACATTAGTTATTGTAGTGACTTGTGTGTGTGCCATATCTGGTGATGCAAGTTTTCTTACTTCAGTGGGCCATATCCTTTTTAAATGCTCTATGAAAAGATCATATTCCTTATTTTTAATTTCCCATCATTCATACATTTGGATATGCTTCAGTTTTTCTCTTGCTGGTCCCACCTTCACATTTCTAATTATCTAGCATGCTTAGAGAGAAATGCTGCCCAATCAAAATTCAATTTTCTAGGCTTCTGTTCTGTCAGTAGTTTATAGACATCTTTTCATTGTCTTTTTGGTTGCAATAATATGAGTGGCCATTGGGGAAAATTAGGGCAATAATCGTGAGGGTATCATGTGACTTACTCACCATACAACCATCAATGTCCACCCAATGGGGGCCATAAATGGACTGAATCAAAGTGGTGCGTTTGGTGATAAAAAAATAAAATAACATGAAAAATCTGGATAATTAAGGGAAAATCAGTGAAACTCCAATTGCCCAGACCTGAAACTTGCTGTTTAAACATTAACAATTGAATTGAAATTGAATTGAATTGAACAGCAATGTCATGAAAGCGATGTTATCCCACACTGAGAACCATGAGTTGAAGCTTGTATGTAGATGTAAATTAAATAAAATCAAGCATACATGCCTTGAAAAGACTCAAGGACTGAACATTGCGTGATAAAAAATTGAATTTTGAGTATAGGAGAGAAGGAAGTACTGCAGCTGCAAACAGATCAGCTTTCGTCCCCGTCACTGACTTTTCCACCCTGGTGACACGTGCAACGACCTGCATCTTCATAGCTGTTTTCTACCAGAGTCTAGCAATGCAGGTACAACTAGAAAGGTGATGTTAGAAAATTTTACAAAGATGAACGACGATTTAATTGAGGCGTCATCACATTGGTAGGTGTAGTGGTTGGTGGTTCACTCTTGTTGTCTCTGACACAGCTGCCTCCTACAGCTACTGTCACTTTTATTGAACTCTCACTCACTTAGTCTCAGTCATTTATGTTAATTGGGACCATACTGGATCTCAATACAGTTCTCCTGGTCAAGGAGGTCAACAACTTCCTGCATCTGTATTCACTGTCCTCTAGTAAAGGCTAAAAGCCAAAAAAAAATGGATCTTAAAAAACCAGTAGAGCCATAGAACAAAGTTTTTGACATTTGGTTCATGTTTTAGCCATAATGAAATGTTTACATTGCACCAAATTACATTTATTTTTATTTACATTTTATTTACATTTATTTTATTTTTCATGTCTGTCATAGACTTGCATTTGTTAAAATGAACCTTATAGACTGAAGGCCACAGGAGCTTGGGCTTCACTGGTTCTGTGTGGGTAAGAAGCAATATAGTTATAGAGTGCATCCTATATGAATAAAATGAATAAAACAAAGACAATGTGATTGACTGCATTTTGATTTATTTTAGTTTATTGATGTAGTCTACTAAAGAAATGTGAGCATCATTAATACTGCATGGCTGCAGTGCATAAACACACTGCAGACACTTCCTGTCTGAAACCAGAAAGACAAAGTGAGCTAGGTGTTCTTCAAAGCACTTTGAAAGTCAGTCATCTGACTGTTGACCACACAGGAGCTACATACAGAGTCTCACTTCTCTGGTTTCAGGTGTGTAAACAACACAAAATGGAACAACATTCTGCAAATGCAGTTGTGAAAGATATATCAGATGACTTAAATTATCAGAAGATGATCATGGATAAATTGTTTCCTCTCATGTTCAGTGTAACTGCATATTTAGAAGTTAAGTGCCTCCATACCACAACACCACTATGAGAAGGCACAGACCTGCTGCTCCTGTGCGTGCAGGCTCAACTGGAAGAAGTCTCATCTCTGAAGGCCACACTTTGAGTTTGCAGAGACGTTTTGTTTATGACCCTTTTGCATTACAGAGTCTGTAATATTTGTAATATGAGCTTGCTAGCTTATGTTCCTCACAGTTCTACTGGCTTTTATGTAGCAATCTTTCTCTTTTACCGTCTCTACCTCTGGCTTCTTATTTCACTGAGACAGAAGACACACCTAAAACCAAGTGTGCTCTTGAGTTACATCAACAGTTTGCCCTTGCTATAAGTTTTCTTCTTTTAAGGCCTACCATGTGCAATATATGACAACAATGCTTCAACAAACAACAAAGCTAAAAAACAAACAAACAAAAAACAAATGCTTTAAAGAAACAGTTCTTCTTACAGGACAACATGGCTACAAATGACATGTCCAGGTTTACTGTTTGACACTGGAGTACAAACATTCGGTGTTTGTGTTGTCTCTTTGTCTCTTGGATCGGTTGACCTTGTGGTCCCTCAAAGCAGCATAATGAAGGTTGTCCGAATCTTGGTAACCCTGATAATATTATAACATTTTCATATTAGTACTTTATTCATCTTTATTGCCACTACAACATAATGACACATTGCTAAGGATGTATATTATCATGTCATACCCATGTCATCTATTTATCAACATACCCTCCCCCCCAGTTGCATCATCATATGTGCTGCTTTGCATTCAGTAGCAGGCAGGTTCAGTCAATGGTGGGAAGACAAAGCTCACAGTTCATACCAGACTTCATTCAGACTTCAATATGTATACATTTATATTGTGTCTCACGTCTCCTTGTACCAGAGAAATGTGTAAAAGTTGCCAACTCTCTGCTGACTTAGTAGCTGCAGAGTTCCAAACCTCCTCTGGTGTTAAATCAGCACAAAAACTGCACCGGGAGCTTCGCGGCATGTTTTGTTATGGCCGAGCAGCTCTTCTGGGCCTAATGTTTAGATGGCCCAGTACTTTTGTCCATATAGAGTATTACTGATATCTTCCACTTTGTCATAACTTCTAATGATTGGTCATTATGTTGATGGAAGCCTGTATTTGGCAATTTTTCCTCTTATTTGTTTTTAGAGATTGTTTTTAGTAAACATAGGTCAAAACATAGGAAAGGTCCATCATTTTCTGTTTTTTTCAGATAGCAGAAATACAAAGATTGCAACATCACAAACTAGAAAACTGGTGTAACCTACTTCTGTCTATCTACATAGAGTTAGACTGACAGATTAGTACTCACTTCTGTATTTGGAGTTGAGGCATCTGCAGATCCTGCTTGAGAGTCTGGTTATGAAATAAGGTTGGAGACAAAGATGCTTTTAAAGTCTTTATGACTGTATGTGCTACCTAAACATGAGTGAAAAATAACCACAGCCTACCTGAACTTTGGCGTTTCATTTTGATATTAATCGTCAGTGCTGCATATGACAGTATAAGCAGCAGGATAATGGTAAATATCAACGCTCCACTCAGGAAATACACCAAGACAACAGAGTGCTCATCTGCAAGTTCAGATGAGTAAAGCAAACATTTTTGAACAATGCTTTGTGTGTAAAACAGTCACAGTCATGCAAATTTGAAACTTATTTTGTATTGCTACTTACGCTCTAAGTGGAGCTCTTTCCTGTCTCCAAACAATATGCGTCCACATGAGGCAACAGCACAGTAGCTCGAAGCATCAGACAGATTATGACTTTTCATGGGTAAGTTGTAGAAGCAGGCGTGTGTTTGTGTCATAGGCCTCTTCTCATACTCATCACTCCTGACTCCATTGGCATAAATGAGTCCAGGATGAGATTCGGCAGAGTCCTGGAACCAGTAAACTCTGTGGCCTCCATCACAGGTATGTTTGTGTATAATACAGTTCAGAGCAGAGCCTCCAGGCTGAATACTTTCAGATGGAACCATCGGCTCAGACTGATGGAGCAAAGTTCGGATGTTCATCCCTGAACCTTCTACACTGACAGTAACACCTTCAGCAAATTCAAAATCGTATACATAGATACCAATGCAGTAATAAGTAGCTGAGTCCAAAATCTGTATATCTGAAATGATCAAGTGATTGTTACCATTTCCAGTGTCTAGTGAGAAACGAGAATTGTTTTCAAACTCACTGTAAAACGTGCCATTTTTTTCATGTTTATAAAATTTAGACACAAGCTTTGGTTTCCGTCCCAGAGATTGTTTATACCAGTAAAACATCACTGCCTCTTCTTCGTAGAAACATTGCAAAGTCACTTTGTCACCAACATTAGCCGACACAAAACCACTTTCTTGACGCACATAAACTGAGGACTTCAGGTTAGTCTTCTGAGCTGATGAGGAAAAAAAACATTGATTTTAAAAGATTATGTATATCAGTATATATATCTGTTCTATACAGCTGTATTTAGAATAGACAACTTACCTACACTACCCAGTGCCAGGCATGTCAGACACAAAGCAAACTTTAGAGGCATCATCGTGTCCACATCGTATCCTGTTGAATGAACTGACACTCACCAAGCTCTTTATTCCTCTGAGTGGACTGCATTTGATTGGCTAACGAGAAGTAACGCCTAGGAGCATTAAGACTTGTGATGTTCCACACCGATTTCTGCCACTTTAATTTCAACTTAAATCCAATCAGGTACACTATGACACTGCTTTAACTGTTGTTACTTTCATTACTTGCTGTTTTCAAATTGCTGTTTTTGATCACAATATATCAGAAAATGACAAACTGTAACATTAAATGGTACGTTAACTATTTTCATGTATTGCACCTCTGCATAATTACACCCCTGCATTATGTTCTTCAGTAACAAAAAAAGTCTTGGGCCATAAAGAAAAATCTGATTTTATATTAAATGTATTAGCAACAGCTGGGTGTGTCTATGTTAGCTAATTGTGGGCAACACTTTCTCTTGCTACTCTGCACAAGTGCCAGTGCTATCAGAGACAGAAACCCTGAAGAGATAAACAATGAGTCCTGGAAGAATATGGTAATGTTAAAACCATTATGTCAAGATAACATTAGTAAAGATATATTTTTTACATTATTCACATTATTTGCCTGCAAATTTTACAGGGGTATTCAGTGCTTCATATATGAAGGACTCATATTTAAGAGCTGATATATGGGGGGGGGGAGCACAAATAGATTTGCTGGGAGTCATTAAAAGAAGCTCAGGCTAATCTCTAAATAGCTGTTGGTGGTAATGTTTACTTATATTATACATGCACAGAGTGTGCAGTATGCACAAATGTTAGCTATTAAAATTACTATTAATAATATTAGCTATTTTATTAGTACAGGACACCTGCACATCAGGGAAATTGCAAACAAACTATTGTAATTACCAGGTTCCTTTCTTTTTTTAACTACCTAAAAGAGTAATTGGTAATCCGAGTTGAACTGTGTGGCTGCAATGTACAAAAACAATGCAGAGACTTCCTGTTTGAGACCACAAAGAGTGCGAAGGGTCCTACAGGAGTGCATGGCTGAAGTATACTGAGAGCTATGTTTTTGCCTATCAACCACACAGATGCTAAAAAAAGACTCCCTCAGCTCTGCTGTGCAGACGACACATTTATAGTAAACAACCTGCAAAGGCTTTCAGATGCCATCGATACATTTAGGGCAGATAATCTGGAAGATTTGTCTATGTCACATAATCATTTTAGACTAGGCGGGATTTGTTGTTGTGAAATGGTTGCCGCTTTGTGTGAGCAACCTACCACACCTGGAAGAAGACTGTGTTGTATGAGTCACATTTGCAGTGCCATGCCGGTTGTTTCCTCCTGACTCAGATTGTGTTAATGAGCGTGTTTGATTCAAAAATCAATCTAGAATCAAATACTCTGTGTTGAATTAGAGGGTGAAGCGCTAATCATGCACAGGCTTTGTTAAGTAAAGAGGGCTGTTCACATCTTAAGCTCTGCAACACAAATGGGCATTGTGAAACCACACAGCTGTTGTACAGTTGTATGTGGCTCGCTGTACATCATAAATAACAATGTAAGTACAGTGACAATGGAAAGATCACACCTCTGACAAAAGAACCTGGCTCAGCTGCAGTTAAGCAAACATGTCTGTTTATTTTTGTAGGGCACAGATTTACATTTAGTTTACGGAGGAGAAAACCAAAAAACCCACAGAAACAAAAAAGCAAAAAATGTGTAATTTTTCTCACAGAGACTACAAAGAAAACATGTCCAGCTTTATTGCTTTACACTGGAATAAACACATTGGCTAAGGTTGTCCTCTTGCTGCCTTCTTGATCTGGTGGCCTTGTTTACCTTCAAAGCAGCATAATGGAGATGGTCTGCATTTTGGGATGCCTGTTTAGAAAAAAGAAAGAAAAATGTTACCCTTAAACCAGCGAACATAACCACTGGATGGCACATTAAAAGAAAACCCCACTTATAATAAAATTAATTTCAAAACAACAGAACCACTACAAGTGAAAACTGGACATTGTGACCTTCACAAGAATATGTAATACTGCAATGCATTAAATTGTGAAGGTACTGTTTTGAATAGAAGGTGTTTTTTTCCTACCATTGTAAGGTCTTGAAAAACAGTTAATTTATTCACTGATAATTAAAATTAGAACATTACGGAAAAACTTACGTCTCCATTTGGAACCGAGGTCCCTGAAGACTCCGCGCGAGGATCTGTTCATAAAAAATAAGGAAACAAAAGATGACTCTTTTAACTCAGTTGGAAGCAGTCAAGAAAAAAGGAATGAATTACTCTACAAATGTAGTCAACACAGAACTGAAGAGGACACTTTAATATATTGAACAGCTGAAGTACTAAGATTGTTTCAGTAAACCAGCTATGACTTAATAATAAATTAGGTATTATTAGGTCCTGAGCTAATTAATTTAATTCCAGTAAACAAAATAAATAAATACATTTAAGAATTTTTTTTACATCTTTGCAATTGACAGTAAGAAAAAGTACAAACTGCATTTATATAGTATACATATTTATGAAATGAGTTTGTTAAAAAGAAAAAAGAAAGAAAGAAATGTACTTATTGTACACATTATCTGGACTTTAAGCGAGTCGACCAAAAATTTCAACCAAGTGTGCTGAAGAAACACCAGTTGATGTCTTCAGTTAACGTAACAATGAGCATTATGACTAACAACAACTTATTTATGTCTTTCTGCCTTGTTATCGCATTCAGTAAAATGTAAAGAAGTCAGTTAACCTACCTGTGCATTTGCAGTTTTTTCTCTTGTACATTGTATAGGCTGCATAAGCCAGGAAAACCAACAGAACTGAGTTGAACGCCAAAGCTCCGCTCAAGGCGTACACATACATAAAAGATTCCCCCTCTCCTGTAGAGAACCAGACATTAAAAGACATCACATACATCATGTTTGATTAGAAACTATTGTTACTGTTTAACAAAAGAGGCATGAGCGGTAGCTACCCTCAATGTTCAGCTCGGCCCCATTTCCAAACAGTATGTGTCCACATGAAGCCACTGCACAGTAGTAGGTTCCAGCATGAGACCGATTGAGGCTCTCCATTTGCAGGTTGTACACACAGGTTTGGGTCCGTGAGCTGCGATTCCTCTCACATTGATCATTTCTGCCTCCGTGGGTGTAAATGAGTCCAGGGTGAGATTCTTCAGAGTTTTTGAACCAGTAAACACTGTGTTTTTCATCACAGGTTCCAGTGTGCACTGTGCAGTTCAGCATCACAGAGCCTCCAGACTGGATGGTCTCAGGTGTTGATTGATGAACTGAAGCTTGGAAAACCAAATCTGAATCCTTTACTTGGATGATAATCCCCTCCAAAATGTCATACACATATGAGTAGCCACTTATGCAGTAATAAGTAGCAGAGTCTGACATTTGTGTTTTTGAGATCTTCAAGTTGTTTTTATAGTTCATAGTGTCCAGTTCAAAGCGAGACTCATTCTTAAATTCATCAGTGAAAGTGCCATTTTTATCATGCTTATAGAATTTCGACACCAGCTGTGGTTTCTGTCCCAGAGGTTGCTTATACCAGTAAAACATCACTGCAACAGTAGTTTGATTGAATGAACAATTTAAAGTTAAATCCTGACCAGCTTTAACAAATGTGATATTTAAGGATGGTGATAGCTTCAGAGCTGCCAAATGAGCTGAAAGTAAAAGAAAATACACAGTGAACTTAGTATAATAACTGGATACGTATTGGAATTTATGAGATACATTGTATAGCTGTCAACAATATTATGTAAGATGCAACTTACCTATTGTTCCTGAGAGTAGATATGTCACATAGAAAGATAACAGTGGGGGTGTCATTTTGTTCAAATTGCTGTGGATCATTGAGAGAAGGTCTTTGCGTTCTCTACTTATCAGAGAGAAGACTGTTTTTGATTGGTCACTCAGGATGACTGAAAGATCACATGCTCAGTGCCCCCTGTAGGGTTCATTTAGGTCTATGAGAAGCTCTACAAAGGAGGTAATCAAAGCAGATTTGAAAAACTTCACTTCAAAGTGCAAGTTATGCAGATTTACTGAAGAAAATGCACATCCAGTTTACACTATGGCAGGCTCTGCCTGTACATGTGACCAATCACTTGAGTACTACTGAATAATTTACTCATCACTCAATTAATGTTATTCTACTAATAAAGGTGCTTTGCAACCTGCAGCATAATTAAATGTTCACCATTAGCACTGGCTAGTTAACATTAGCATTCTTTGAAGGTCTGAATGTTTTATGCACTGTTGGTTTTGAATGTGATGTGTCATTACGAGGTAGCCAGGTCACACCTCTTGATTTTGTCACCGTAATGTTTATGAACAAGAATGAACCTGCTGACTGAGCTGACTGAGCCTTCACCGACTTTACAATAAACGTATCTTTGGTCGTATTGTATAATGTTTAGTTTGGTCTTTTTTGTGACTTTTTTAGTGTTAGTGTGGATAAAAAGAGATGTAGTGCCTTATTTTGTACAGCTTGTGTGGTTATGCAATGTCATACAAACAAAATGGGATAAGGAGATATATTTAATCATGGTAGAGCTGTTTCTTTTTTTATTAACACCATATGGTTCAACATGTAGAAAAGGAAGAGAAAGCATAACAGAAATGTTTCATATGGTATTTTTAACATAGACTATATATGAATGTAACCACTGTGATGTCACCTACTATACTACCAGAAATACACTGTCACGTAGTTGACTGACACAAATCTCTGTCCTACTAAGCACATGCGTATGTCCAGTCTTTTAAAATACAAACAACAACACAAAGATACCTCATAGCACCTGCGTCTGTGATTACACTGCAAGAACATGTAGAAATAGAAGCTACAGTGAGACAAGTCTGTTGATGATTGCACTGATTTTTTACTCTTTGAAGGCTCTGGCTCCTGGGCTGCCGTTGACATACACTCACTCTGGGTTCTTTGTTAGCTTTGTGTTAGCACGCTGTATGTGCGGATACTTGCAAAGAGCCAGTGTAATGCTGGTGGCTGTTTCTGTTCTAGATGCAATATGCACTTTACGTAGAAACAAAATCCTTTTGTGCAATAAAGATAAAAGTAAAGTCAATATCACCACTCCTCAAACGTTAGACTGGACTACCTTTTTCTGTCTCCATGCACACAAACGCAGGAGGAAAAAGACATGTTTGATGTTTTTTGAGTAATATATGTGCATTATAATATATCACATTCTATTACTGTGTTAACAAAAAGTGTCATTTTTGACATAGTAACATATTATGTCATGGCACATTGCCTCCAAGTCTGTATACTATATATTTTCAGTGTTAGCAGTTTGAAAATATGGATGTTTTTTAAGTGATCACAACTGACTGTATATGGGTAAACTATATTACCATGCTTGGTTCATAAATTAGCATAAACCAGTAGAACAAAGAAATGTAGTAATTAGTAACATAAATAAGACAAAATAGCATCACTCTGCTCACAAAACTGAGGCCTAGCAGACAGCTATTAGCAGTTATTGGCTAGCACACCTATCAACCTATCGCGTGAGTGAGCCTAAATGAAATTCAAACATCTTACTCATTTAAAAACAAATCATTTGTAATGATGGTAACAATTACCTATAACATCTCTGACAGAAGTTAGGTATTTCAAATTAGGAGACTATGGGAATTACCTCACTTTTGAAGCCAACCTCAAGTGGCCATTATTTTGTTCTTTTTCCAAACTATTGAAAGTTGCTCCTTTATTTGGAAATACTATTTGTGAGGAATCTTGTCACAGTAACAACAGTCGACTCAAGGCACTCTATATTGCAAGGTAAAGACCGGACAGTAATAAAGAGAAACCCTAATAACCAATCAACAGTTGCAAGGAAAAACTCCCTTTTAACAGGAAGAAGCCTGTTCTGCAGCAGAACCAGGCTCAGAGGCCGTCTGCAAAAGTCGTGTATAAATGCACAGAGTGAAAAGGGGGGAGGCTGCTCAGTGCATGAATGGAAGCCCCCAGTAGACTAGGCCTACTTTAGAGTAACTAAAGGAGAGTTCAGGGTTACATGTTCCAGCTATATACTTTATCAAAGAGGAAAATTTTAAGCCTAATCTAAAAAGTAGAGAGGTTGTCACTCTCCTGAATCCAAAGTGGGAGTTGGTTCCACGATGAGAGGCCTGTCCCATCAGCCCCAAGTGGTCACGGCAGATCACTAGCTGTCCCTGAGCCTGGTTCTATTGCGGGTTTCTTCTCATTAAAAGGAAGTTTGAGCAAGCACTTAGCAACAGCTAAGTGCTTGTTCAAAGGTGGTTGTCACTGGGGTTTTGTCTGTATTATTGTAGAGGCTTTACCTTACAAAATAAAGGGCCTTGATGTGGCTGTTGTTGTGATTTGGCACCATATAAATAAAACTGAACTGATTTGAAAAAGTAAGCCTGCAGTCTGAGAGCAAACTGTTGTACTGGGTCGATATGCTACTATTACCCACCCTTTAGTTTGAAATGTCAGAAACATAAAACATGTTTTTGATTTGTTTTGTTTTAATGAATGGATGCTCAGTTCATTGCAAATACTGCAGGGCCACAAGCCCTGGCCCTGGGTTTTATTTTTTAATAATCTATGTATTTTACAAAAACAACTAAGCAGCAGATAACTTTAAACTATAATGACATTCCTAAAATGTGAAGCTTTGGGTCAAGCTTCTCTACTTTTAGGGAACTGAAACTGTTCAGCGGTTATGGATGACTGCCTGTTTTTACAAAGAAGCAGCTTCCTGTGGAGTAAGAAATGCATTCACACAGTTGAAGCTGAAGGTATGTAAAAGAAATCTTTGTCCTTCAATCTGGTTGTTATGATCGTAATTTATTGCCGTTTGCTTTTTTCACATTGTCTACACAGCAGGTCTTGTGAGAGTGGGCTTGCAAACATGAGAGGTTATGTGGCCAGGGGGCAACAGCCCGGTCTTCCTGTGTTTAAGCTCTCGTAGGACTTATGTTTCCACCAGTGGAAACTTATACTCTGTCGCTCACATCACCTTGACCACAGAAGTGTAAGGTAAACAGTGAGAACTTACTGTAGCTGTGACCTGCATTTACGAAGTAATACCTTCGTAAATAGATCGTGGGGGATTTTTATGCTTATCTACACTACATTTGGGTGCAGTTTTATTGTCTATGTATAACAATGCTGAGCTATGTGATTTTGCTGAGCTCACAATAGTTATTAGTCATACAGCTGGTACATACAAAATATATTTTATTTCCACATTATTTTACATTTGGCAGTGTGTACCCTTGCATCCATTCACACTTTTCTGCTCTTTACTCTAGAATACACACAAATATTATCCACATTTTCTTCCTGACGATGTTGTTTACTACTCCTCTTCAGACTCAGAGCTGCATAGTGGAGGCTGTCTGCATCTTGGCTCTGTTAGTGACGGACAAGAGGAGTTGTGTTAAAATATAACTGGAAACATATCATATCTAATATAAGTATAGCTTCTGCTTCTAGTAAAAACATGTGAGCAGATTCTATAGGCTTTTTCACCTACCACTGCATCTGAGACTGTACAGGTTTGATGAGGAACAGTTCCTGCAAATCAAAAAAAGTAAATAAGCACGCTAGTCAGATTGTTAGAGGATTATTAACATTAGAGATGGCAGCGACCTCACCTTTGCAGACAGAGCACAGGCTTTTCCTAAGCTTGTACATGATGAAAGCCAAGACAAAGAGCACAATAAAGGAACCTCCTAATGCCGCGCTCAGGAAATACACCAAGACAGGGGAACCTAACACACACACAAAGCAGATGTTACACAGTCAATGTTTCACAGATTGCTTGAAACAGTAGTATGAAGTCACCCTCCTGCAGTATCACCTACCTGCAATCTCAACCTTTGTTCCATTTCCAAAAATAATCTCCCCACAGGAGGCCAAAGCACAATAGTAGATCCCAGCATCAGCGGAGCTCACTGACTTTATTGCAAGATTTAAAGTGCAATTTTTCCTGTGAGGTGTTTCCTGTGAGATGTCTGCACACACGTGTCCCTCGCTGGGATACATGACTGTAGACTGAGAAGCTCCATGCCTGAACCAGTAAAGGTTCAGCTCCCCTGCACATGGTTCAGCTTCCACTGTACAGGTCAAGTTCAAAGAGTCCCCCAAGTGAAGCGGCTTCAACGTTGGCTGGTCAATTGCAGATCCAATGCTGGTCGCTGGCGATTTGACATGAAGGAAAACTCCTTGTCCAAATTCAATAGCGTTAAAAACTAAAACCCCACAGTAATATGTCCCTGAGTCTGACAGGCTGAGGTTTGTGATTTTGAGATATTCTTTTTTATCTTCTACAAGGACTTTAAACCTGTCTTTGTACTTGGCGTAGATATCAGCGTCTGGGTTGTGCTTCATCCGAGTTGATATGATGTCAGGTTTGCCACCCAGGCTTTGCTGGTACCAAGAAAGGAAAGTTACAGCATCATCTTGACAAATGCATGTTATTGTTACATTCTCCCCGACTTTAGCTATCTTGATTCCACTCTCCTGAATTACACTTGAGGTCTTGTGAACAGCTAGCACCTGACCTGGACAGAAATGCATACAATTATTTTAATTATATCTGTAACGTCTTATCAGTCTCTTTTTAGAATTTACATCCTTGAAAAAAGAAACTGTGAAAAAAGTGCAAAATACTCACAGATTTTATAGAGAATTGCAAGAAAAACACAAAGGCGCATCATCTCTGAAGCTCTGCAGTATGTATCGTGTGCCTTTACGGACGCACCCAACTCTTATAGGAGACAAAGACTGATCGTGATTGGCTAAGCTCAATGGTTGGTTTTAAATTCAGAACTACAGTTTGTTTCTTTCCAAAAGATCAGACTGATCAGGTGACTGGAGGTGTGATTGGGGTCAAGTCTTTTTTGGTGACATCATTGTTGCTGTACTAAGGGCAGAAGGTGTGGTAATGTGTATTTTACTTAAAGGAAAGTTTCTTGGGTCAATTTTTGTTAGTTATAGAGGCTCGTATATGTATATAACACTTCTTTGTGTTTTTTGATATCTGATTTATATTTATTTATTTTGAAGTCACAACTTAAGTTTTCAATGTTGCATGAATTTGTATGGGGAGGTGTGTTTAAACAGTTACGTGGGTTAAGAGGGAGTGTTAGTGGGGGGGAACACAGAAAGTAAAGCAGAAATCAGGTCAAGAAGTCTAAACCACAAAGGGAATACTGACATGTTATGGTTAATGGCACAATTGTCAATGCCGTGATCCCATTAATGAGCATTAGGGCGGAATTCACATTTGTTCCTGTACTTAGAATAGAATAGAATAATCCTTTAATTGTCCCACAAGGGGAAATTTGGTTGTAACAGCAGCCAGAAAGACACATATACAACAAGCAGTACACAGGACACAGAACAGAAACATACACAATTTTTCTTACATATTTACATTAAGGACAATGGTTACTATAAACAGAGTACTGTACAGTTATTAAATTTAAAAAAATTAACTACAGATAAGAGGCAAACCAGGTTGTAGTGCAAATCGGTTGATTAAATTATTGCAGTTACAGCACAGATGTAAACATCTATGATTGTTGGGAGCAGTTTTGATTGTACAGCCTGACAGCTGCAGGGAGGAAGGACCTGCGGAAACCCTCCTTCATGCATCTAGGATGCAGCAGTCTATCACTGAAGGAGCTCTGCAGTTCAGTAACATTTACATGCATAGGGTGGGAGACTCTGTCCATCAGAGATGTTATTTTGGCCAGAGTCCTTCTGTCTCCCACCACCTGCACTGGGTCCAGGGTGCATCCCAGAACAGAGCTGGCCTTCCTGATGAGTTTATCCAACCTCTTCCTCTCAGCTGCCGATAAACTGCTGCTCCAACATACAACACTGTAAAAAATGACAGATGCCACCACAGAGTCATAGAAGGTCTTGTACACATCATCATGTGTGTACACTTGTACACATCATCAAAATCTCAGATGTATATGGTCATATATGCATAAATTGATGTACAGAGCTTGTTTAGAATGATGACAATTTTCAGGATCGACAATGGTTGGAGTGTTTAGAGATAATCTGCGGGAGGGACAACCTCTAGATTTGAAAAATGAAGAGAATTTGGCAGTAGCAAAAACTGCAGTTCCTCTGGGAACCATCTGAGGCTGTCTCAAATTATTTCAAATGAAAAGTGATAAAAATTACCTTTATAATGGTCCTGGGTCTCCAACCCAGTATTTTTGAGTTTGTTCTGGACTTTTTGATCTGCAGGGTGGGCCATTTATATGGATACACCGTAATAACATGGGAATGGTTGGTGATATTAAAGTCCTGTTTGTGGCACATTAGTATATGTGAGGGGGCAAACTCCTCAAGATGGGTGGTGACCATGGTGGTCATTTAGAAGTCGGCTATCTTGGATACAACTTTAGTTTTTTCAATAGGAAGAGGGCCATGTGACACATCAAACTTATTGGTAATGTCACAAGAGAAACAATGGTGTGCTTGGTTTTCTTATTTATAGTTCTTGGTTTCTTGTCTGATTATCTTAGTTCCCTTTTGTGTCCAGTTTGTGCTAGTTTCATCTCTGTGTCTTGTAATCAGCGTCTCCTGTGTGAGTCAGTGTTGTCTCCATGTTTGTTACTGTTTTTAGCTCACCAGTTGTGACCCCGTGTCTGTCTGGCCTCTCTGTGCCCTGTCTATGTGGTTGTCTGGTTTCCCTGTTCTTTCTGTCAAGTTCATATATATTTAGTCCTGGTTCCTGTGTTAATCTCTTCCTGTTCCTGTAGCCATCTCTTTGTGTTTCATCCTTTTGTGTCCCCTTGAAGTTTGTCATGTCTACATGTTTGTTTACATCTTGTCAGTTAGTACCTACTCTGCTCTATCAGTTTTTCTTTTCCTGTTTGTTTTCTGCAGTTGCCAGCTAATAAAGCTAAATTTTGATTTTAATTCTGCCTGATGAAACCTACATCTGGGTCTGATCTTAGTCAGCCACATGCCTGGTTCGTGACACTTTGACTTGGACCTGTCTGCACACACAAAGAAAGGTATTCCTACACTATATTGATGAAAGTATTCCCTCACCCATCCAGATCATTATATTCAGGTGTTCCAATCACTTCCAAGGTCACAGGTGTATAAAATCAAGAACCTAGACATTCCGAATGCTTCTACAAACATTGGTGAAAGAATGGGTTGTTCTCAGAAGCTCAATGATTTCTAGCATGGTATAGTGATACAACGTCACCTGTGCAACAAGACCAGTCATGAAATGTCTTTGCTACAGCCAACTGCTAATGTTTTAGCAAAGCAGAACTGATTGGGAATGACAGCAATTCACAAATGAAGTGGTAGGCCACATAGAACCATAGAGTTGAGTAGATGCATAGTGAACAAATGTCACCAACTCTCTGTAGAGTCAATCACTACAGACCTCCAAGCTTCATGTGGCCTTCAGATTAGCTCAATAACTGTGCATAGAGAACTACAAGAAATGGGTTTATTCAAGCAGCTCCATTCAAGACTTGCATTACAAAGCACAGCGCAAAGTGTCCAACGGAGCACTGGACTCTAGAGCAGTGAAGGTTCTCATGCTCGTCTGTCTGGCACTCCAATGGGCGAGTTTGGGTTTGGTGGTTTCTAGGAGAACAGTGCTTGTCTGACTGCACAAGTGTAAAGCTTGGTGGAAGGGGGATTATGGTGTGGGTTGTTTTTCAGGAGTTAGGCTTGGCCCCTTAGTTCCAGTGAAAGAAACTCATAGTGCTTCAGCATACCAAGACGTTTTGAACAATTTCATGCTCCCCAACTTTGTGGGAGGTGTGGTGTGGAAGAACTTAAGTGGGCTGAGTCCTGACCTCACCCGGACAGAAAACGTTTTGACTGTGAGCCTGGCCTTCTTGCCCAACATCATTGTTTGACTTTACAAATGTACTTCTGGAAGAATGGCCAAAGATAAATAAACACTCTCCTAAACCTTGTGGAAAGCCTTCCCAGAAGAGTTAAAGCTCCTGTAACTGCTTTAACTCTTGCAATTTGTTAAGAATAGGATGTTAGACAAGTTCATATGCGTGTGAAAGGAGAGGAGCGAATACTTGTGTAATATTGTGTGTATGTTGGTTTGATTACACAGCAAGGTTTAACATAACATTGCATTTGCAATGCTTGTTTATTTCCTGTAGTTTCACAGGTTCTGTGCACATATGTTTGGTCAAAGATCGCACTCTGTGTGTGGGCAGGGCAGTGACAACTGGAGGAGAGGCAGATGCTGTTGTGTTTTTTTTTTTTGTTTTGTTTTTTTGCTGACAGATGTTGATTTCACTTCATGCCACTGCAGTAAAATAAACTAGAAATTCATAGAAAATTGCAGGAAATGTGCATTATTCAACCCCCCCCACCCACACACACACACACACACACACACACACACACACACACACACACACTATTGTTTTCTTCTTTTTTCCGGGTTGTTTCAGTTTTGAAATGAGTGGTGATATATTTTCAAAAGGTGACAAAGTATTCTGGTCCATTCCCACAAATGTTTTGGATGCCAATGTAAATGCACATGACTGTGAAGTACTGACATTTCACCAGTAACTGGCAAGAGTACATTGAAGGTTCACTCTGACAAAAATGACTCATGGTGCCAGATTAGAGTCCCTGGTAAAAGATTACAATGCACACTTACATGCATTTATGTGTTTTTGGTGGTGAGAAGGGAAAAATCTTGACTGTTGTCAGGTATTTTTATCCATTTTCATACTTTTAGCTAACATAGCATTTTCATTGGCTCCTTTCAGCTTCACACTTGCCACATTTAGTTGCATTAGAACTTCACCAGGCACAAGTAGACTACTGCATGTGACTCATATAAGTCTTTTTGATCTTTGTGGTCAGGTACTGTTTTAAGAAAGCTGCGGTGAAACTTCTACGACTGTTGACTCAGAACAGATGCTGCTTTACTGACCAACAGTCTTCTCACTTTAACCCACACTTCCTGAGTAGTGCAAAGTGACAGCAAGCTGTGCAATGCTCACGGCTTCTTAGACACGTCAGAGCTACAATGGAAACATTTTGTTGTCGTTCTTTTACGAACAGTTGAGAGGAAGTCGTGTTGCAGGTTAAAAGCGTCAACTGGTAATGAAGAGGAAAGCAGGTGTTTAGTGTGATTTTGGCATGTTGGACAAGACTTTCTCTTTCTCTCGGTTGTCATTTTATTGTCTTCTGTTCTCATGTTGAACTTCTCCATAAAGCATGGCCAGATGACAATTTTCCGCTTGGGTCATCTGCTTGTAAAGTCTTTATTTTTCCAGTCAGTTCACAAAAAATCCAGAGCAGCACACTTTATTTAAATAAACTGCAAACATGTTATTATGTATTTTCCAATTCCTTTCACTTAGAGTGAGCAGGGTTAAAACAGAGATATTAAGAAGTTGCTCTTTGAAGCTATAAGAATGTAGGTTTAGATGGCCAGTGCAGTAAGAAGAAATAAATGAGCAAATGTTTTGTGTATTTGGCTCTTCCGTGTTCAAATCATACAAACCAAAGCATAGCTGATGTAATTATGCTTATTGTTTGCCTTCAGTTTTAAAGAGTGCATGTAAATAGATGAATATGTGCACTTTAACACAGTCCCAATAAAAAATTGGAGCTTTTAAAGTAGCTTTGTGTGAATATAATTTATAATTATTGAATACTGGGCCTTGGTGAGACCACCCTCAGTTCATCCTCTGGTGGAAACAAGCTGTTTTAGCTCCTCCCGCTTTAAGGGCACCCGCCCTTTAAACAAACACTTCTGATTGGCAGCCTGTTGAGCAGCATGTAGGTGGTGCTTCTGCACTTGCAGCCAGAGATGTGTGGCTGAGATGACCATATAAAGAATAATCTCTCACAGTCACTCTCACTTACTGTACACAGATACAAGAGTGAAAAACACGACAGTAATGGATTGTTTCGTGAGTTGAAACTTTGGCCGTGTTAAAATCCTCGTATAAGCATGTCTTTGTGTCTTATAACAGTCATTGTGAAAAAATTCGGTGCATTTGGGTAATTTTTTTAAAGCCTCGAATTCTGATGGTCATTTGAATATAAAAATCATATAGCATCATCAGTCAAATCGGATTTTAAAAAGTATTAATGACACAGAAAATAGGGAAAAGCACAGTAGGAACATGAAGCTAGGTCAGCAAACTTATTTTGTAGTTTTCCATTAATATTTTAGACTCATACATTTGCAGTACTTGCCGAGTTTCAGTTGACCCAGAGAAAGCTAGAAGCTATTGTGGTTTCCTAAAACAATATTAACTCATCATTTACCAAAACGTTTTAAAACCATCAAAAACTATGAATGTAGACTGAATCATTATTCCAAATAGGTCAAAAACACTGTGAACACCACAATGGGGAGGAGTATGTATGTTTTTCCACTGTGCTTCAAGAAGTAAATTCAGGTCACTCGGGGGCATTTCCATTATCACAGTACATATGCGTGCCTGCACTGCTGAGCAAATATCTCATTTAGTGGCCCACACTTGAAGCACTTTGCTTAAATTAGTTTAGGAAAATGGATCAAAAACAGGAATATGGCAGCAACTTAAAACCAAATTAAATGTTTATTGCAAAATAAATTAAAATAATTATAAAAAACATGGTAACAGGGAACAGAAAGTAAAGCCAGGCCCCTACAAACCTCACCATATTGCTCCTCCTCCTTCCTTTATATATATTTAAACAGGTTCAGCTCTGCATCACTTCACTACTTTTTTTTCTTTGTGACTTGACTGTGGAGAGGTTTTGAACTTATTAATAGACATAAGTGTCAAAGCATACGTGAGAATGAGAAGTGACAGGTCACAACTGTTACTGTGAAGCAACTGGAACAAACAAACAGCATAAAAAAACAACCACATAGACATCCTGTCAGGACGGAGGAGCGGTGGGTTGTTTGTGTGGGGGGACTGGTGAAAAAACCGCTGGGCTTCAGCTCGCTGTCAGATAGGTTGACCACAGTGGGAACTCAGTAGCGAGACGTGTTTTTGCATTTCTTATTACTCAGCCGGCTGAAAAACACGTCCGTCTCAATAGGAAACAAGACCAAAGTTGAACAAACATCCACTCCTCATGACTCAAACAAACAAACAGACAAACAGACAAACGTCTGTTTGTCTGTTTGTTTGTTTGTTTGTTCTTTCTGGATAAATAACATGATGTCAAGTGATGCCAAGATAGTCACATTTCATCATGGCATCAGGTTAAAAGCATAACTTCCTGACTTACTCACTTATGAAATTCCGTAATTTCAGGAAAAAAGTAGCACTGTGCTCCAGCAGATTGCTCCACTGGTTCTTTGCTACCTTTTCTTACACAATAAAGAAGAAAAGTGTTTGTTTTAAGACATCAAACGTTGTCATGATAGCGGGGTTTCGGGGGGTTGAACAAAGGGGGCAGCGAGAAGCTTTTTATGTCAGTCAACCACAACAACACATCTAAACACTTCACTGTGTGGGTGGATTGCTTCGTGTTTTGAACAAGACACGTCTCACAAACATCACTCTTTGATATGTGGAGATAAGCATCTTGCCTTTGTGGTGAGCTTACCTGAAATAACATATATCTCACCACTGAGCTATCTAGTGGTCACAGCCACATCTAAGCGTTGTGTGATCGCTTGAGCAAAATGTTGATCTTTTCACAAGTTTACCAAAGCACAATAATGGTGGGCTACTGCCCTCTGCTGGTCTAAAGCATAACTGATATTAAATTGTAGGGTTCCTCCACCCAGTTTACATATTAGGTTCAATCTGATATGTAAACTGTAAATTGATCTGTACATCCGTCCATTGTTTTAACCATTTTGTGCAAAAAATAGTTTATATAGTTTTAATAGTTTAACAATTTTAGTCTTTTATTAGGTATTGTTGTGCTTTGATCTTAGCATATATATATAGAATTAGATTCAAATTGTTTATTGTCATATGTACAGAATAAATAGCATTCTCTGTGTAGTGAAATTCATCCTTTGCTGTCCATTCACAAATGCCAAGTTAGGCAAGGGTTAAAAGAACAAGATAAAATAAATAAAAAAGATAAAATAAGGATAAAAAAATAAAAGTGTGGTATCCAGATGTCGATGTAGATGGATGTACAAAGGAGCTTAATATGCAAAATTAAATTAATGTGCAAAAGTGCAGTTGAGGTAGGTCAGCTGTTCAGGAGTCTGATAGCAGTGGGGAAGAAGGAGTTGTTGAGTCGGGATGTTCTAGATTTCACACTTCTGAACCTTCGTCTCGAGGCCAGAAGTGTGAACAGTCTATGTTGGGGGTGTGTGGGGTCTTTGAGGATGGAGGCAGCTCTCCTCTGCTCTGCAGAGAGGGCAGTGGAGTCCTGATGATCTTCTCTACAGTTGTTATCACTCTCTGCAGACGTTTGCGGTCCATAGCAGTATTGCTGCTGTACCATGCAGTGATGCAGCTGGTCAGTGTGCCCAGGTATCAAAAGCTGCTCACCCTTTCCACTTCGCGCTCCCGCATAAACAGCGGCTGGTGAGGCCTCCTCTTCTTCCTCGTGTCCACTATCATCTCCTTTGTCTTATCAGTGTGGAGGTTAAGGTTGTTGTACTCACACGATGACACCAGACCGGCCACCTCTCTCCTGTAGACCACCTCATCCCGTCCCGTGATGCGACCGATCACTGCAGTGTCATCCGCGAACTTCAGTGTGATGTTATCTTTGTATGAGGAGACACAGTTGTGGGTGAGGACGCAACCCTGTGGGACACCAGTGTTTGTGGTAATGCTGGCTGAAGTCTTTTTGCCAGCCAAGAAAGTCTAAAAATTCTGTCCACACTATGCAGGAACTGAGTCCTTATTGTCATGAGAAGAAGGGTTGGGGCCTAAACGCAAATCTCTCAGACAGACTAGCTGAAAAACTCCTGCAAAGTTCAAAGAAAACAAACCCAAGAAAGGATTTAAAATCAAGTCTTAAGGCTTCAGCGATGGTTGGCAGAGGTTTTATGCAAGACACCAACACCTCTGAAAGAACTCACTAGCTTACCACCAAGCTGAAACCAGACAAGTAGAATGTTCACCTTCAAAGTGAAAGTTTCACCCTATGAACCATGTTGGTTTCAGTAGAAAGGCAAACCTTTTGATTTGAAGGTGAACATTCTCAGTTTTCAGTTTGTGGGACACTTTTCACTGTTTCTCTACTGATTAAGAAACTAGCTGGCAAGTGTTTGCAACCAAGTCAGCGTCTACTGTGCACACTACGAGCAACTATTTCTGCTTAGGTAGGTTAAAGCGCAGCACCATATACTTCTTGGCAATCATGAGGTCACTGACAGTCTGTAAATTTGGGTCTCTGTGCTTTAGAAAATGAGGTCCCAGTGACTGCCAGCAACTACATACGGGGTTCCAAAACACTGGAACTTGTCTTTAGGGCTTTGTAACTGGGGCCAAAGAATCAACAGGGAGCACATGAGGGTAAACAGGACACTCCAACATACCGAGTGCCAATCACAGGAGGTAACGGCAGGGAAATGTGGAACATAATCAGGGTAATTACAAAAAATCAGACAAAAAAACAACAACACATAAAACAAGACATTAGTGACAATAACTAACAAAATAACCACACAAATATGCTTATAAAGTGATAAAAAGTCATAGTGAGAAGAAATGTGATCCCCTGAAAAAATATAATTACCTACTGCTGCTGTTTTTTTGTCATTCTTTTTCTAATCCTTTAAGTGTAGAGTGTTACTTCAAAAAAGTAAAAGTAATAGAGGAAGTCCCAAAAAAGTTTAACTTAAAATAAAAACCTAATTTAATCACTCAGATGGTCTAAAATTGAAAGTGATTCACACAAAAATAGCTGGACATGGTTTTGTTGAATGTATTTTTTGACTTTCCTGTTTCCTGTGGCACATGACGGAAACCCACATCCGTGCATGATTCACGCACAGAGATCATATTCAGCGAGTGTGTATTTTTTCTGTTTTTGTAGCAGTCACTTTATAAAGGCCTGCATGTGTTGCGTTTAGGCAGGGGTGTCAAACATAAGGCCCGGGGGCAGGAATCAGCCTAGTAAAAACTCCAATCTGTGCCACTGGACAGCTTCAGAAAATGTGAAGGCGTACACAGATTTAAAATGTCAAAACATTTTTACTAATTTAACAGCTTTATCCATATCAATAACATTACATTCATGCAAATTAATTACATGCTGAGTGGTCAAATGTTTGTGGATGCTGGAGGCATTTCCGCTCTTTGTTTTGATCATTGCTGGGGTCATTACTCAAAACTTAAAAAGTAATGCATTACATTACTTAATTACAGGCAGGAGAAAGATGTTCTTTATGCTACTCGATAAGTTGCTTTCATGTTACTGTGTAAAATTATCTGAGAGTGTAAGAACCAATAAGCAGGATCGATACGCAGGCAGACTAAGGATTCTGGGGAATTGGACTACTGGGAACCAGAGATGGGTTCTCGATTCCCATCTCTTTTCATACTGCATATTAAGTAATTAACTAAAACAGAAGCAATTAAAAGACAGATTTCTTTTTTTTAATAACAAACAAACACATAGAAAGCACACATTTAACATGTAGTTTTACTGTTTGGGTTGCTTAAGGTCAAAAATGGGCTGTATGTGGCCCACGATGTAAAATGAGTTTGACATCCCTGCATTTAGAGGACATTTGTCACATTCTTCTTACAAGGGCACTACACAAGTACAATAAATACGGGAATTCAACCAGTAGATAACTGACTTACCAAGTTTTGCTTAGCCATTATTAATCTCTGGTTCTCTTCCACACTATGAATATCTCCCGTCTTCCTCTCCACTCCCCAACGTGACAGATGTCTGCCACTCTTTTAGCCTGGTTTTGCTGGAGGTTTCTTCCTGTTTAAAGGGAGGTTTTCCTTCCTACTGCTGCCAAAGCGCTTGTTCATAGGGAGTTGTCTGATTGTTGGGGTTGTCTCTGTATTAATTTAGGGTCTTTACCTTCCAATATAAAACACTTTTTCTCTTTTTGCTTACCTGCCATTAACTCTGCTCCCTTAGCTGAACAATAACGGAAAGTTAAAACACAACTTAATATTTCCCTGAAACACATATGCCATGTGGAGCAAAGCCTCACAAAATAAAGGAACAGATAAATTTAGAATAAAAACAAAGACACAGGACAAGCACCACAAAACCCTCCAACAAAACCTCTAGACCCTGGAATCTAGTTAGTTTTTTTTTTTCAACATCAAGACTGTTTCTCTTAGTTTAGAAAAATAAAGTTCATATATACACTACAAGTCAAAAGTTTGGACACCCCTTCTCATTTAATGGTTTTTCCTTTTTTTTTCTTTTTTTTTACTACTTTCTAAATTTTCGATACATACTGAAGACATGAATTCTTAATGGGGTTGGGACCATCAGTTGTGTTGTGCAGAAGTCAGGTTGGTACACAGCCCTATCTGACAACTGTTAGAATTCATATTATGGCAAGAACCAATCAGATAAGTAAAGAGAAACAACAGTGAATCATTACTTTAAGAACTGAAGGTCAGTCAATCCGGAAAATTGCTAAAACTTTGAATGTGTCCCCAAGTGCTTTGCTGGTGACACTGTTGGGTATTTATTCAATATTGAAGGCACACTGAAGCAGCATGGCTACCACAGCATCCTGCAGCGACATGACATTCCATCCAGTTTGTGTTTAGTTGGACCATCATTTATTTTTCAACATGACAGTGATCCCAAACACACCTCCAGGCTGTGTGAGGCCTATTTGATCAAGAAGGAGAGTCAGTGCTGTGCTAAATGACTTGGCCTCCACAGTCACCTGACATAAACCCAGTTGAGATGGTTTGAATTCAATTCAATTCAATTTTATTTATATAGCGCCAAATCACAACAAAAGTCGCCTCAAGGCGCTTTATATTGTACAGTAGATAGCACAATAATAAATACAGAGAAAAACCCAACAATCATATGACCCCCTATGAGCAAGCACTTTGGCGACAGTGGGAAGGAAAAACTCCCTTTTAACAGGAAGAAACCTCCGGCAGAACCAGGCTCAGGGAGGGGCGGCCATCTGCTGCGACCGGTTGGGGTGAAAGAAGGAAAACAGGATGAAAGACATGCTGTGGAAGAGAGACAGAGATTAATAACAGATATGATTCGATGCAGAGAGGTCTATTAGCACATAGTGAGTGAGAAAGGTGACTGGAAGGGAAAAACTCAATGCATCATGGGAATCCCCGGCAGCCTACGTCTATTGCAGCATAACTAAGGGAGGATTCAGGGTCACCTGGTCCAGCCCTAACTATATGCTTTAGCAAAAAGGAAAGTTTTAAGCCTAATCTTGAAAGTAGAGATAGTGTCTGTCTCCCGAATCCAAACTGGAAGCTGGTTCCACAGAAGAGGGGCCTGAAAACTGAAGGCTCTGCCTCCCATTCTACTTTTAAATACTCTAGGAACAACAAGTAGGCCTGCAGTGCAAGAGCGAAGTGCTCTAATAGGGTGATATGGTACTACAAGGTCATTAAGATAAGATGGGGCCTGATTATTTAAGACCTTGTATGTGAGGAGCAGGATTTTGAAATCAATTCTGGATTTAACAGGAAGCCAATGAAGGGAAGCCAAAACAGGAGGGTTGAAACATCCCAACAGTTTGGGATGAAATTAACTGCAGAATGAATTCAAAATAGCCAATAAGTGCTCAGCAACTCTGGGAACTCCTTCAAGACTGTTGGAAAAACATTTCAGGTGACGACCTGATGAACCTCATCGAGAGAATGCCAAGAGTGTGCAAAGCAGTAATCAAACCAAGGGGTGCCTATTTTAAAGAATCTAAAATATAAAACATGTTTTGAGTTATTTCAAACTTTTTTTTTTACTTGTCCTACCTCTGGTAAAAATTGAATGCACAGCTTAAATGCTCACAAACAACTCAAACCCACAGGAAAAGTTTAAGAAGTGAAATTTAGTTGGGTCAGCAAATGTAGGCTCATAAATTTTAATGTATATGCTGAGTTTTGTTTGAAAGTAGTTTTGTTTCAAAGACATGAAAGAGTGTACATCAAAATGTGTTTCCTGTAATAACTTTTTTCCACTTTAAAATAGGCCAGGGACACTGTGAGTCGGCTACCCGTTCACCACTTTGGGCAGCAGATGCATTGTGTGGTGATACTGGGCGGTTTTGTTTTGGAGTTTTCTTTTTCCACTTTGTTATGAAAAAGTGAATTTAGGTCACTCAGCCACAAACAGTCCTGCCCCTAATGTCTGCACTGTTGCACTGTTGATCAAATAACTCATTCAGGTGCATTACAATGGAAACATTTTTGCAATCCACCCACCCAACCCTCCATCCATCAGTACATCCTGAAATTTATTCCACTTGGAGCCTAATCCTCTTTTTGTTTTAATAAACGTCCAAATCTAATCGCACAACCTACTTTGAGAAGTTAATATTAACCAACATCACAGATGTAGGAGAGACAGTGGCCATAATTTTGACTTGACTGAACAAAATCATTCCTCGTAAGACGTTCTAACTGCAGAGTAGATTGGGTCGTTGACTGTGTCCTTTCTTTGTCTCCTACTTGTCTCATTCTTTTTCTTGAAATTCACAGTTGCATACTGCACAACAGCACAGCCTTCATTCTGTGGGAAATACAAAAGCCATATGACAGAATCTGTCCATATACAGTGCAATGCAAAAGTCTTCATCCACCCCTCATTTTTTATATTTTACTAGGAAAATGTGAAATACGTGGAAATACAGTTTAAAAGAAAACAGCAGGCTTTGTACAGTTCCAACAAGTTTGAACATTTTTGTATGAACACTCTAACCCTCTTCAACACAGCCTTAACTCTTAATCTTTTTTTGTAATTTATTTAGTAGTCTTCAGGAATAGTTCTCCAGAACTGAACAACACAAAGCTCTTCTTTGAAAGTTGGCTGGTTTTTGTTCTGTTCTCTGTCAGAATGATTCCAAACTGTTTCAAAATGTTGAAGTCCGGGCTCCGGGGAGGCCAGTTCATGACTGATGGTGTTCTACTGTTTCTTTTTCTATACATATAGGCTTTTACTGGACTGGCAGCATGTTTGGGATCATTATTATTAAATATTAAATGGATTAAAATCTCAATCTACTTTTTTTCCCCTTTATTCAATCAATTTTGACAAAATGCGCAACACCATTGGCTAAATGCAACCCCAAACCATGACAGAGTCTCCTCTGTGGTTTATAGATGGCTGTAGACACTCACTGTCATATCTCTATCCTGACCTCATCCATACATACTAAAGTTGATTTGAACTGACATTTTCTAATTTAGATTTTTCACTCCATAAAACCTGCTGCCGGTGGTATACTTCAGGTTTTTCTCACCTGATGGATCAACTGAAAGACTGGATGCATCTCTCAGGTTCTGTGTCAGGTCTCTGCTGGTGTTTTTCTTATTTCTTAAGAACACGATTCTCAGATCCTACTCATGCCTGCAAATATTTATAGACACACTATGTTGAGATATATCAAGTTTTTGGCCAACAGATCATTGGGAATTGTCTTGTTGGTGCAAAGTTGCTATTTTATTTCTGTCACACTGTGCTATCTTTGGCATTTTTGGAAGCTTCAGCTAAAGAAATAGGAACAAATTATGTGCTGTGCCTAAAGATACAATTTAATATTAGTTCATTGTTAAGTGTTGGGGAGTAAAGGAATACATGTACCGCCGTTACGTATTTAAAATACAAAATATGAGTACTGTTTAAAAAGGTGGTATTCAGAATGCAGTTACTTTGTTGAAATAAATGGATTACACGGCGGTCTCTCCCTGTTTCATATGTTAGGCGGTGGAAACCCAAACGAAACACGCATTAAGAGGCTATAATGCCCGTGTGTCCTGTCACCTCTACTTGCGGCCCGCATAATGACGTGAAGAAATATTTTTAAAAAATATTATTCAAAAAAGAATTTAATATGAAGGCAATAGGTATAGTGTTACAGGCACAGCCCTAAAGAATGTGGCCTTGTGGGCAGTGTAGTCCGTGCTGCAGGGAGAATGGACTGCCATACCCGTTATGTGTCTGTGAGCGAGGGAGGGAGAAAGAGAAAAGTACAAGTTGTCACCGACCAGAAAAGTGAGATGGAAGCCTGTAAACATAATAATAACCACTGCAGCCAAAAAGAGTGCCTGATGAGCCCAGTTGTAAGTAAGCTATTAAGACTCGACTGTAAACTGTGTTCGTGTTTTCCTCCGAAACAACAAGTTCAGTTGGAGCAGCCTTTCAACGCCTCTCTCTGTCTCTCGGTAACAAAGTTGACACAGACAACAAAGTGAAGCTAGTTTTCGGTTACGAGCCCGACACAGAACCCGACGTATTAGCCAGAGGTCCCTTTACTACGGTTCGGAGCCGCGGACCTGTTTTATATACGCGCGGAATAGATCGCTGCAAAAAAGTTCAGCCTTACCTAATGTCCACCCTACTGTTACTCATTTTATATTAAGATTTAAAAATCTAGTTGTTATTGGTATGGCGAGTAACCTTCAGTAATAGTAATAAATCACACAGCAATAGTACATTCATGTAGTTGTAAAAAGCATGATAATATATTAAGTAATCCACAGTATTCAGAATACGTTGCACTTATTGAGTAACGTAACGGAATACGTTACAAAATACATTTTGGGGCATGTATTCTGTAATCTGTCGTGGAATACATTTTAAAAGTAACCTTCCCAACACTGTTTATTGTTAAGTTGCGTGTTATGTGTCGATACATCACTGGTTCATCCCTTGATAATTATTCCCCACAGTGGTCAGGCACTGGACTGAAAATGACTGAAAAAGCCGTTCATGTCCAAAGAAAAACTCTTGAGAAAGCCTGAAGAACTATTGCTCAAGACCATGACCACAAATGACCACAAAGTCTAGCTGCTTTGAAGCTAAATATAAGAAATCAGAGGTGTTTCAAGACTTACTGTACTGTGCTTTTTCTCATTTACTAACCTCACAGTTCGCAGTGTATTCTGGAGTGTTAGGCTGTTGAAGTGACCCTTATGAAAGAAATAGAAAGGAAAGAGAAATTTAACTGCTGACATGTTTTATAGTCATCAGAATGCTTTTATGATAGGCAATAGTTACCTTTAGAGGGACACTTTTTTCTCTGGACTATTTTGCAGAGGGTGCCACAGAAGATTACATTGAAAATAACTGAGACAACCAGAGCTGCAACCACAGTCTTAACCAAGACAGGGACAGCTTCGTCCTGTTTCACTGCAAAGACATACAAAGCAACGTAGAGTAAGCAAAAGAGGAAAATAAGAGGATGAAAGAAACCATAATAGGTTTCAGTTTTAACACATATGTTCCTCACCCACGACATCCAGTCTCGTGCCTTTCCCAACAAGCACCTCTCCGCATGAAGCCACAGCACAGTAGTACGTCCCGACATCAGACCGGCTCACGTTCTTCTTTGTGAAGCTGTAAACACATCTCTGTGCAGAGCACCTGGACTCAGACCTCTTTGCACACTGGCTGCTGCTATTTGTGTGGATGTACATGATTCCCAAGTGAGAGTCTACTGTATCCTTTTTGAACCAGTAAACGTTGACTTCTTCGGCACTGGATCCTTTGAGCAGCGTGCAGTTCAGTGTCACCGAGTCTCCTTGCTGCACAGAGTTTGATTCTGGCTGCTTTAGGAAAGTCCTGTGACTGGGCTCTGAAAAAGTATTAAAAACAGATGTTAAAATAGGAAGTGCAAGAAAAAAAAAGCAGATTTCTTTTTATATTGTTAATATTCCCAAATCTTAAAAACTTTCCACATTACCTCTCAGGACCAAAAACGTTCCATTGTCAAAATTAGTGACTGAGATGCTGGTCTGTCCACAGTAGTACATGGCCGAGTCAGAATCCTGAACATTAAAAATGTTCAGACGATAGAAATCTTCTCCACTATCAACTGAAATTCGTTGATTGTTTTTAAACCCGGGGTGGAACCTGTTGGAGTCGAGTAAATGTTTGTAGAAAGAGGATATGACTCGAGGTGGCTCTCCTATGACTTGCTTGTACCAGGAGAGATATTTGGCCCTGGAGGCAAAGGAGCAATGCAAAGTCACATTATCTCCAAGGTTAGCGTAGAGGAGCGTACCATCTGGAACACAAATCAAGATAAGTTAGAGACTGCTGAAATATCGTAGGCGTTCACAGTTCCACAAACACAAGATAGTGAGATTTAAGGCAATAACAACTCATTTACAGCATAAATGAATAAAAAGTTAGTGTGAAGGACTTACAGGCTCTATAGAGAGGAACCAGGAGCATGTAAAACCTGAACATCCTTCACTCTCACTTCACTGTTCAATCTCTTCCAGCACGAGTGCAGTTTGAACAAAGGAGCCACAGACAGAAGTTACAGCCTCAGCAGAAAAGGTCTAGACGTAACAGAAGTGTGGGTGTCAGTGCTCATCCACAGAAGGAAGTGAAAAACTCTGAATTGACCTTTTTCTTAATGATAAATACAAATACATGCGCGTTGTGTACATAATTAATTCACACATATTTTAACATCCTGAATCCAAACTGCACTTTTAGCAGCTTCTCCATCGAATACCTGCTTCTGCTTGAACTGCGTTGCTCTTTTTATGGTGTAGATGGATTTTCACATCTAAAGAAGTAAACAAAGTCAAAGCACACAAAGCCCACTGCAGTGACCTTTGTGTGCTTTGACTTTGCATCCCTGTGTGCATGCATTTGATGCTTCTTTGATGACTGCTCTGCATTTGACCTGAAGAGGGCAGCAAAGAACTGTATTATCCTCACCGCTGATGTTTTTCCCCACACACGATCTAAGATTTCTGGATGAGTCACTTTGTTTGTATTCTGGTTCTCAAACTTTTAAGTGGTTCACAAAGTGAAACAGTGATTCAAAGTAAAACATATCTAACTCTCAAGATTAGTTAGAGGTTGAGAGAAAGTGCACAATGTTTCAAACATTCCTAAATAAATTGTATTTCCATTTCACAGATGTGGAATATCAGCATTATATTTGTTTTCATTTCTAAGTCCCCCTGAGATGTAAGTCATCTAATTTTTAGTGTTTTAAAGCAACCCAACCCCCAAGGCCACGGACCGGTGCCCTTTAAAAAAGGTTGGGGGCCGCTGTTTTAAAGAACAAAATAGGATTATTTATTATTATTGCATATTTTATGTATGTTGATGACTGACTCAGATAACCTATTTTAAAGAAAACTGTATTTATTCTAGTGAGCAATGTAACAGACTGATATTACACCCACACGCTGCAGTAGTAAAATTCTTGCTGTCAGTGTGAGCACAGATCCTGAACAGAAAGAGGTCAGAGCAGGTCTGGAGCTTTGGGGGGATTCCACTGGTCTTTTTCCTTGGTTGCACAGATCAGACAAGAGGAAGCAGTATGCTTTCAAAAAAGGGAAGGTGAGCATGCATTCTGTTGGTGCATTTGCATTAGGGCATTAGATATGTAAATGTATATGGAGATAAGCGCAGATGTGCTATTTTGGGTAAATGTCAGGCCATCAAGTGTGTTATAATGACAGATAATGCAAACATAGCAAACATAGCAGTTTTGTCTGATCAGAGATCTTTCTCAGGTGTTTTATGATTTGACAGATGAATCTTGGTTGATGTCATATTCTAGTATTTCATATTTTAAGATTTAGCGCTGTTCAGAACTACTTCAGTAAATGTGTTGTTCAGTCGGGTGTGCTCAGGGTGGTTTGGCTATAAGCTAGGCTTACAGCACCTGTTTCCCCCAGCTGGTCTAAGTACTAACCAGACCCGACTTCTTAGCTGGAAAGATCAGATGAAATCAGGCGAGTCAGACTGTTGATCAGTCCATGTAAGTGGGTTGAAGAACTCCTTTTATCCATCTGTCTGTCTGATCAGTTGTAAACTCTTATCTGATTCAGATTTGGTGTATTGCAGCAGACCCAAATAAGTGCAGGTTATTTGGATGAGCAGCTCTTGTATTTTGTCTAAAGTCACGTCTGTGGGTGACTGCTGCCCGGTCCACTCCCTGGGATTGCACAAACACACACATACAGTAGTTTGGCTATCTTTGTGAGGACATTGATGTATTTAAAAGTCTCTTTCTAATTTTTAATTCTTAACTCAACCTGATCATCACAGAAGGTTTCAATCATTGGTTCTGGAGAAGACTGCAACCCACACCCTGTTACTGTTTAAAATGCAGTGAGTGTGTGCTTGTAGCTGTCATCGTTTCCCGCAGTAACCTAATAACTGCTATGTTTCCTCAACACCTCTAAATTATAGTCTCCTCACAAACAGGAAGCATATCAATCATTTGAATACAGAGATGGAGCTGTAGACTTTCAAATGAATTCAAATCTATTTATTTTGTCTTTTGAAAAAGCTCCAGAAAAAGTTGTGTGACAAATGACCGACCTCAGAAAAGGTTTGCCAAGATGTTATTTGTTGAAGCAAGCATGCAGAGTAAAGTACAACAACAGCTCTAGACATTCACACTTCACTGCAGAGTGGGGGAAACAATCGTAGTTGTAAATGACTTGTCAGCGATGTGCAGTCAACTTATTTTTTTTCTGTCTTGTCACTGCATAGTTTTCATGTCAAGAAATGTAGACCATGCTGTGTGCTCTCTCCTTATCACCCACCAAATATAGAAAGACAAAAAGCAGAAGTTATAACTCAGCACTTCATTCTTCGCCATATTAAAAACATGTTTGCTTTGTAATTGAGAAAACTCCCTAGGATAAAATCTGTATTTAGGAAATTTGTATTATGTTCCCGATCAGTTATCATGCATAGGTTTGATAAAACTGAGCAACTTTGAGGGGCTTTCTTGAAGGGGCGACACTATCATTGGCCAGCAGGTGTCAGTGTAGACCCAGTGCACTTATAGAGGAGGGCTGGATTCACAGAAAAAGAAACACTTTCTTGGTACAATGTATTCCAAGTAAAACCTTGGCTATAGTGATATTAACATTATTCGATTAGGTCGTTCCAGTGTTATAAAGAGAAATCCAGCAAGGTACTTTGAGGTACTTTGTACTTGGTGACAGTGGGGAAAAAGAACTCCCTTCTGTCAAAGGCCTCGTCTGGTTAAGGAGAGAGGTGAGCAGAAAAAAAAACAGCACACAGTAATAAGGAGAGGTTGGTTGTGCAAGTGAGATGTTCAAGTCCAGAGCTAGAGAGAGAGAGAGAGAAGGCACTGAGGACAAAACACAACATATGTGTCAGAGAAACGATACAAATTTAACAGCATGCATGAGACTCAGTGTTAACCAAACAGGATGTTTACCAGAATATGAGGACTGGCTGAAATTCTCTCATTTTCTCCAATGTTTTGATCCCCAAGATCTGAGGCTACGATTAACACGGGCTCATCAAAATTGGACAAAAAATGTCACTCGGTCTGATGAGTCTCAAGTTCTGCTGCAACATTTGGTTGGTAGGGTGAGAATTTGTGATAAATGACATGAAAGCATGGATCCATCCTGCCTTGTGGTGAAACTCAAGCTGCTGGTGGTGTAACGGCATGGGGGATATTTGCTTGGTGCGTTCTGTGTCCCTTAGTACCAACTGAGCACAGTTTAAACACCACAGTCTACCTGAGTATTGTTGCTAATCCGTTCCTTTATGACTACAGTGTACCATCTTCTGATGGCTACTTCCAAACAGCATAATGCACCAGGCCAAAACGCTTGAATCGTCTCAAACTGGTTTCTTGAACATGACAGTGACTGTACTTAAATTGAGTCACCAGATTTCAGTCTAATAGAGCACCTTTGAGATGTGGTGGAACGCGAGATTTGAATCACAGATAGGCAGCCGACGATTCTGCAGCAAATGTGTGATGTTGTCTTCTCAACGCTGTGCTAACAAAATGTACTTGATATAGTGGCCAGTTGGTATTTATATATTTTAAAACAGTGACCAGTGACTTTTTGAACATTTTAGCAGATAAAAATACGTGAGATTACAAGATGAACAGGATATATATCACACAGGATATGCATTAAAAGCAGATTCTGTGTAATATCATGTCAGTTATTTGAGTCTTCAACAGCTGTAATGTCTGCAAAAATGAAAGCAATGCTGTGTGAATGCTGGTAGATGTCAGTGATAGCGTCTGGCCTTTTTCCTGTAACTCAAATGATACTGTGGTAGTCTATACTGACTTTATATACTGGCAGTATATCAATCTAAAAATGACTTCTTCATTTAGTTACAGACTGGTGACTTTATTTGTCTGAACAGCTTGGGCCTTTTTATAAAAGTGTCTGGTTTGACACTTGGCTATAGTCTTTTTCAATCTTGTGAAAACTTTAGGTTGATTCTGAGGTTTGTGACTTCCTACTTCACAGTACTTATACATCCATGAGGCTAGTGCTGTCAAAGTGTCATCTAGTAACACAGCATGACAGAGACCACGTCAGACCTGCTGCAGATAAAACGGAAACAAAACGAACCGGTAAGAATTTTGTTTTTGCATTTTGTGAATCCATTGTCCAGTTTCACTTTCAGAGAGCAGGTTTTGATGACTCAGATCCATATTCACTGGAATCATGAAATGTACTGGAAATGGGTAATATCTTGCCAGTTTAATATGAGCATGAATGATGTGGCTTGTAATATATCTTATCTATCAGATAAAGACTTACTTTAATAAAAGCTTTAAAACTACTTTTGATAGAATTTTTACAAGATTTTGGCGCAGTTTCCATCAGCAGCAGCGCAGTAACCAAATAAATCAATGAATGACAAAATATATATAATCCAAATTGTTCATGTCAGTCCTCCTTCTTCCTAATTTAGTGTTTTTAGGTGTTATAGCTGTCTTGATTGTGTTTTATTGTAATGTAATAATGTTAGCCGTTGAGTTAAATACTGTCATATTTAATTCATTGTATATGCATGTGTTACATTATTAGGTCACGTTATACATCTGCAGTTGAAGTTGTGTATAGAGGATGTGGGGAACAACAACAATATGTGTGAAAGACAAACAGATGCAGAGATATCAAAGATGCAGAGATGCTGCCAACAAAATTATTCAACGTTCAGCTATCAAGCTGCTTTCAAAAAATGCTGTTTTGATCTGCGATGTCACTCTAAACATGCATGCTGGAGTTTCAGAATAAAAGCGTTGTCCTTCTTCTTCTTCTTCTTTTTTTTTGGGGGGGGCAGTAGTGTTGATGATCACTAACTGTGAAAACTCACACAGACGGGGTGACCAGAATGACAAACAAAAAAAAGAATAGAAAAGGCAGCAATAAGAGCAGCCAGTTTGGCAAGGAAAAACAGAAAAGCTGTAGACAGAACCATAATTAACATGACTGTTTCCAATTTTATACCAACGTGGCTTCTTAAAACAGGACTTTATGGCAAGCCCGGAAGTGTAGTGTATGTGTATCTGTATGTAACTGCTGACATTTCCTCTTTTCTTGTTTTTATGATATTATTGTAGAGTATCTACCTTAAAATATAAAGTGCTTTGAGGTGACTGGTGTTGAATTAAATTCACTTGAATTGAATTATATTTTATATCACCAGATGCCCTGGTTACAAGTGTTTGGCCTAATTCATACTTTAAATCCAGAGTTTTTGTACAGACATTTTCCTGCCCTCATAAGTTGAGCCCTTTTTTTCTGCACGTTGACATATGCACTGTTGTGTCTTGCGAGTTTACATAAATGTATCAAGACTGCCGCAGTGTGTAAAAGTCTTCTGTATGAGTGAGAGTAGCTGTGCCCTATAAACTCTAATGATGTGGATTCTGCTTTTTTAGCCTGTAATTTCACTCTTTTGCGACTGAGTCTGTTTATCTCTTTTTCCCTCCTTACATCACTGTGTTCTCCAGTCAGACAGGCTTTATCGCAGGTGGGTATCAAATGTAATAGTGCATTATAGACCAAATATGGTGCGTGTGAACTGTTGTCTGTTTTATCTTCTGGACTCTGATAGGGACTAAATGCCTTCATTGTTTTTGTTTGTGCCTGTTGTTGTACGTCGTTCCCCACTAGTCTCCACTCGCCCATTAGCCCCCTCTATGCCTAGAAACTCCTCTTGGTCCTTTGTCATAGCATCTGTGATTCTCCCCTAATGTACTCTCAGTTTTCCCCGGATCTGGTTCCTGATGCCTGGATTACGAAGCAGAATTATCCAGCTAACTTCAGGATAAACACTGGGTTTGCTGAACTACAGAGGTGATTCACTTCTTAAAGGAACATATCACCATGGTAACTTATGCCGTGAAGCAGATTAGATATCAACAGGTATGAAATCAATACTTCAGAAAATAGTGTCGCCATTCCTGGTTCTTTAATCTTTTTTTGTTTGTTTGCTTTCTGTGGTCAGTGAAAGAACTTTACAGCAGTGTTATTATTCTAAACATTATTCTATACAGACACTGCAGTTTAATGTTTACTCTCAAACCCTTAAACTGCACCGAGTCTGCAGCTCAGAGAAGAGCATTGAGCAGCTGATGTTCCAAAGTTTAGTTTAAAAACGCCACTTTTTTTTTCAGCATTATTAAAGTGCATTACCGATTCTCTGCTGGGTCAACGTGTTTTATAGGTGCAAGGAGTTAAGGTGAACGTGCTAAAACCACTGACCGAAGTGCAAACTATGCATCACATTCTTACTGGAATTATACACATTCAGTTGGTGATGCAGAAAGTGTGCAAATATTGCATGCTTGATTCTAATCTGCTGATAGGTCTCTTTTACACTACCGGAACTGCAAAGACTAGAACATAGAGCACACTGTTAGACTACCTGTTCAGTCAGGGGAATAACTTCACTTGATCTGCAGACAGACTGCAGCAGCTCCTTGACCATGCTGCATGGGAGCTTTAATGCACAAGTTTAAAGTTTCTAGGTTTTATATACAGTTTTTTTCCTTAGAAATGAAAAGCAGTGAAAAAATAATTAACTGAAATTTCAATGTTTATTCTTTCGTTATGCGTGCTAAATCACCAGATTAACAATTGTGCCCCATTTTCCAAAAGCTCCATTATTTGTGTTCTTCTTTTATGTTGATGATCATTTTATCAGCATCTGATAGAGTCTGTGGAGTAGGTGCCGCTCATAGAGAGTCATGTGACCAGTGAACCTGTCAGATGATACCCAAACCATGCCTACTTTCTGTCAAAGCGTAGGGGAAAACCCTGGTTTAATTTGGCAAGTTTGTAACCAGCTTTGTGTGACTGCTAATGCAGTATGCTGAACTTACCCTGTGAGTTCAGCATACTGTGGCCCTGCAGTTCGAGCTTACTGGCTTTCAGCTTAGGGTGAAGGCACAGTTACACACCCTTAGATTGCAGTCTTGTGTACACTTTATTTTTTTAATTTCTTTTAAAAAACACTGCCTGTGATTGACACAGGAAACTGACTTAAGGGTGTAACAGCTGTTGAAAAAACAAAATGAGGAACGAGGCACTTTAGAAAGTTTAACTTGTTTGGTGTCAAACTATCAGAAACTAATATTCTGAGACACAACAGCCTGTAGTCCTTCTTACTTACCCACTGTGGTGAAGCTGACAGCAATCTATGTTGACATATATTCCACTTTTTTCTTGGGGGGGGGGAATTGTGAAATTATTTTAATTGCCTTGCATTCTGTCTATTGAACCACTTACTAACTATTAGGCCAAACCTAAGCCAAATCATACTGCTAAGCCTAGATCAGGGATGTCAAACATAAGGCCCAGGGGCCAGAATCGGCACAGCAGAGACACCCAATCTAGCCCGCTAGACAGCTTTGGAAAATATGATGGAAGGCATACATTTTTGGCTTTTTAACTGTATTTTTTCAATAAATTTATTATATATTTACAGCTTTTCTGCTTATTTAACTCCCCACAGCCAGTTATACTACACTAAAGTAGTTAAGTATGTCACGGCTGCGGCAACAGTCGTGTGATGTCTGGGAAAGTGGCACTTACTAAGATGCGAGTGAGGTTTATTGTAAATAACAAAACACAAGGCAGGGATGGCAAAAACAAAACTAAAGAAAACCTGAACTGGGAAAAACTAAACTAAACAGCAAACCTGAAAAAGAAGGGGCGAAAGTAACATGAAGGAGGTGATGAGCAGGGAGAACATATGGCAGTTACGCAGACAGTTTCACAGACGGACCAGTAACAAGCGCACAAGTTCACATAACATAAATACACACAGAGGGACACTGGGAAATCACACACAGGCGGGAGACACAGCTGGACCTGATTAATCTGAGGAGACAGGGGAAACACTAACACCAGGAACCAACAGAGGGAGCACCACCCCAGAATCCCAGAACCAGAAAATCTCAAAATACAAATCATCCCAAAGCTAGAACATGAGTTCACAAATAATAATAATAATGATAATGATAATAATGATAATAATACACGGACTCGGGACAATGACAAAGTAACTGATAAACATTAAATCTACAGAAATGTTCCCATTTTTCACTGTTTACTACAAAACATTTTGGTTACAAAAAAAAAAAATCAATCAACAAAAACATTATGTTTTATAAATATGGGGCAGTATGGGCTCTGAACAAAATATTTTCTGTAGTTTTACACATTTATCATGTAAAAAAACAACATAAGCTGTTGAATTGCATTTTTTAAATCTTATATTAACATATGCCAGGGATTAAATGTGTAGTTAAATGTCCTTGCACTGACATTATTGCAAAGGTTCTTCAATTGTCTGCATGCTGGGCGGAGACAAACAAACAAACAAAAAATGCAACTCAGTCTTACAGCAAAGTGTGAAATACGCACTCCAGTCCACTGTGTTCATCATGCTTTTCTCCTTCCTAGTGTAAAATGGGCACACATGTAGAAGCTGCATTACCAGCAGGAGGAGATTTTTAAAGCCACGAAGTTGCTAGATAGAGGCAAACGTGAAATGGACACAGTGGACCGGCGTGTCTATTACATGATACTGGGTTGAAAAACGTCTTTTTCTTTCGGCGCATTTGTGCTACAATCAACTGATTGTAGTTCATATGCATGGAGAGGGATAATGGTGGAGGTGTATACAACTTCTGAGAAGTGGAGATAGGAATACTCCAATGGCCCAAAACAACAAGGTAAATTGGTCAAGTGCAAAGTGCGTTTAGGACAGAAGTAACTACAAATGATTAACATGACATCAACTCTTTGCAAGCATCTCCACAAATAGCGCGCTAACACAATGTGAAGAACCCAGACTGATGTTAAAGCTGAGTGTGCAGTCAGTCTCGCAGCCAACGTTTCTTCCTGTGTGGTTCTACAGTATAATCTCTGTTGCGATCACTTTGAAGTCTCTTTGAACCGGTTTTCAACTACTTTTGTGTTGTCGGCTTCGTGTTAATAATTAAACACTAAAAGAATGATCACTTCTACTCACATGTGGCAAAAGATTTATACTGTTAACTGGTAATTGGCAGCAGAGTTGAAGTAATAATTTTGTTTCTCTGTGGGGGTAATCAAGAAATGTCCAGCATTACAGCATTAAGAAATGTAGCAAGTAATATGTGATAACTATTTTTTATTAACAAACCCAATATTGACCAGTTTCTGGGCAATGTCTTGTATTGGTTTGTTCAGTAAGCCACTTAAAATGTACCTATGGAATCATCCCTAACTACCTAACTGTGTGCACATAACAGAAAACGTATTAAAGATCTCATTTTCTTTCACAAAAGTGTAGAATTTGTTCCCATTTCTTTTGACAAACTCCAACAACTATCAAATATAACACAGTTTGAGAGGCATAAAATGGTATTTTTGCACCAACAATGTGATTCCTAATGAGTCATTAGTCAAAAAATGGTATCTCAGGATGGTGTGCAGTGTGTCCTTAAAGAAAACTGGGGCAAATCGATAAGTGGACGACAAAAGCAGTGGCAGACCAAGATAAAAAATGATCTGCAACAGATGAAAAGTATCTCCAAGTCATGATCAGAAAATGGTCTCAGCGGTTGTGTATTTTGGCATATATCAGCTCCATCCTGAAGAATGCTTTTTTTCACAAGTACTGGGCTGAAAAGAAGTGACAACATGTCCTATAAAGTGATAAATCCAAATTTGAAATCATCATCAGCACACAGCAGCTTGCCCAACCTCAACATTACCGAAGCAGTTTGAGATTATCTTAACAGACAAGGGAATAAAAACCAATCAACATCCAAAGAAAAGCTTTAACTATCCCCCAGGAAGCCTGGAGAACTTGAAGACTACTCAAAGAAATTACAAGAAAGCTTACCTAAGAGAGTTCAGACTGTGAAAAATAAAGATACCAAATAAAATAAGATCTGTATTTCCAATTTTACTAGAAAACAAGAAAGAAATAAGGGGTGGTTCAACACTTTCATACAGTGGCTGTAGCTCAGGAGGTAGAGCAGGTCATCTACTGATCGGAAGGCTGGTGGTTGGTGGCTCACCCTAGTTTGCATGCAAAATATCCTTGTGGCAGGATATCTCTGATGCATCCATCGGAGTGTGAATGGTAGTTAGAAAGCACTTCAAAGCATAGAAACCGTGTTTGTGTGAATGTGGCATGTTGAAGATAGCGTAGAAATATACGAATCACTCCATTTACTGTAGCTATACTAAATAGACCAGTAGCCATATACTATTACTGAACAAGAACAGTCAAATCAGATTTGTGCTGAGCCATTCCTCGTAAAGTAACCACGTTTAAACAATAACAACAAAATTTTTTCTTAAAAAAAAAAAGTAATTTCAGAAATGACTTTGCTCTTTCATAACAGATTCCACTAACTGAACTGTTTGATTTTACATGTTATCATCTCTTTCTCTTTCAGCTGTGAAGCACGTCATCTGAACTGCAACCACCCGACACGACGACAAGAAATTTTTCATCCAAGATGACTGAAAATAGCAACCATAATGTATCCAGCCACCCTGTAGGATCCCATTCTTTGAATGTTTTTACCATTACCCTCCATGGCATTTTCGCTACCATTGGCATCGTGGAAAACCTCCTCATCGTTGCAGTGGTGGGCTTCCATGTCCGTCGCTCCATCATTAGCATCTGGATCCTGAACCTCGCAGTCTCTGACCTGCTAGCCACTTCTTGCCTGCCCTTCTTCACCCTGTACATGGCCCGGGGCAAAACCTGGACACTGGGGACAACTTTCTGCCGCATCCATTCCTCCATCTTTTTTCTCAACATGTTCGTCAGTGGCTTCCTGCTGGCGGCCATTTCTCTGGACCGCTGCTTGGTGGTGCTAAAACCTGTCTGGGCCCAAAACCACAGAAACATCCGACTAGTTAAGAAGATATGTGGGGTGATTTGGGCCATGGCTCTGATCTGCACTATCCCCTTCTTCCTGTTCCGTGATGTCATCCCTTTAAAAGATGGACGGAAACTCTGTTACTATGATTATGCACGATTCCTGCCTGAACCAAAGAATCAGACAAATAATATACCTATAATTAAACAGCGGAAAGAAGGACTGGCAATAATGAAGCTGTTTTTTGCCTTCTTAATCCCTTTGGTCATCATCATAGTGAGCTATGCTGTTGTACACTCCATAATAGCAAACAGATGTAACCGTCGCCCTTTCCGTTTTGTTCGGCTTGTAGTGTCTGTGGTGGTGAGCTTTGTACTCTGCTGGGCACCCTACCACATATTCATTGTCATAGAAGTGATGGCTCCAAACTCTCACTCTGTTCAGGGTTTTATAATACAGGCCCTCCCAGTTGCAGCGACGATCGGCTTCCTCAACAGCGTCCTCAATCCTGTTCTGTATGTGTTCAGCTGCCCTGACCTGTGCAATAAGATCCGACATTCTCTCGGTGCAGTGATGGAGTCTGTTCTGGCTGAGGATCTTGCAGAGTTTGCCCGGCGCCGCAGCACAGCTCGGAGCTCTATCGGCAACTCTGAGATAATGATGAGAAAGAAGCATTCCCTTGCAACTCAGGAAGAAAGTATGAGTACTTCAGTTTAGAAGTAAAACATACCATGTCTTCTTTAGTAAGTGCAAAAAAGGTTTTATTTAACTCAACTGCACATAAAAAAGTTCCCTGTTGTCTAACACATATAACTCAGACAATACTTTTTCACAAGAAGATTACCTGTTTTACTATAGCATTAATACAATGCTATAGTAAAACAGGTAATCTTCTCCATCCATCAATCAAGTTATTGGTGCCCCATCTAGGATTAAGAGTATGTTTTATTATAAATTAACATCACTGGGAGTTCATGTTTGGAACTGTGTTAAAGGCGTTCCCAAATGTAAACCAAAGAATATATCTATGAGACTTCATGTCATATCTTATATCCTCTTTAACATTCTCGACTTTATGAAGATTTGTCTATTTAACATGTGGATAAACTAAAATCCAACCTTAATCCTGACACTGGATGGAGCACTTGTGACCTGATGGATATTATGAGGTTTCTGTTGTTTTCATATGCGTCTTCATGTATTTAGACAATGATAGCAGACATTTGTCTTTAAAATAATTAAATTTTAGAAATGGCCTTTCTTTTTCATAACAGAAAGAGCAAAGAAGAGCAAAGTTCACTCCATGTCCTTTTACAAACTTTCTTTGCTTCTTAATTCTATCTTTTCAGATTAAAGGCATCCAGTAATTGGTCTAATCTGCTGGAGACTTTTTGACTAATACAATACAACACAGTCAACACTCAATACAAAATATCCATCAGTCCTTGTTTCAGTAAAAATATCTAGCAGTGCTTGTTTGTGCTTGATATAGCGATACATTGCATAAAAATAGAGAAAGATAGCTTTATCATTTAATTTTAGCTTTTCAGTACAAAGTCCTAGACTCATTTGTATTAGTGAATTATATGTAATGTCTGTGCTCTAGCAAGAAAAACCAGTTTAGTTAGCATTACTATACAGTCATGTGCAGTATGTCGCTAAATTTGCAAACTTCTCTTGTTTTGAGGGTGTTTGGGTGTTTGATGAAAATGTAAATTTAGTTTAAAGTAGTAACGTTTTTTTGCTTTGTAAATAACCGAAACTTAGACTGCTTAAGAAATGTGTAATGTGTTTCTCACTAGATGTTATCAGCAGCTGTAAGCGCCTACAGCAGCATTTTTTTTTTCAGATGCAAAACATTCGGTTTCCTTTTATGATGAAATTGCTCACGCTGTTTATGAGAAAGAGTGTATTGCACCTTTACTTTAGTGCTCATTTATATGCTGTCAATACCTTTTAGCAGTAAAGTGACATTTTAGAAAATGAATAAAAGAAAAGAAAAGCATCCTGGCACCTTAGTATGACTCGTTGCTTACCATTATATAACCACAATCTTGTGTTTCCATAGTGATTCACACCTTTTCTATTTTTAAAATTACCGACAGCACACGTGTGATTAAATGCAGTTTTTAATGATCGTAAACCGAGCAGTAGAAAACAATCGCTTCATGAACTCACAGTAGTTATGGATGTGCAGTTTTGACAAATATGAAACTGTGAATTTCCATATTTCAGCTGAGTTACATGTAAGCAGAAGTCACTGTTTGCACAAAAGTATATTTTTTTTCCTCTCCTACCTTTAAGCAGTATCTAGATGAGGAACTGTGAATGCCCAAATAATTCTTTAGATGAAAAGGTAGAAACACTGTGAGGCATAAATATGCATTCACTGAGAGGACATAAACTCAACATATGTCTTCCCACTGGGTGGTGCAATTGCTTTGATTGTGGTCAAGTCCAAACTATATTGCTAGAAGGTTACTCTGTCTATTTTCACTCACCCTCTTGGTGTCTAGGTGAGCTCTGGTACTAAGAGTCATGCTTTTGCTTGGGTTTTGCCCTCTTCCCAAACAGGGCAGGGACCTTTGCAGCTCTAGCCGAGCATCAGGGCAGAGGAAGATGTAGAAGAGGGGATCCAGCAAAGTGTTGAGACTGGTCAAACCATAGCACAGGCGATAGATGAGGAAAAGTGAATGCTCCAGTTCACATGGCTCATCAGTCAGCAGCAAGGATACAAACCTGTATCCGCCTACCAGGTGGTAGGGTCCAAAGACAACAATGAAGTTGACAGTAATCACGACAAGAATTCCTACGATTTTGTGCCGTTCATGGGCGGAGAGGGATGGAGATTGCCTGAGTGTCACCCCAATGTGGGCTGAGGTGTAGCTGAGGGAGGAAACAGATTTGGAGATCAGAAACCAGCCTGTTTATCTATTACACAAAATGTTCTAAAAGAACAGGGAAATATCCAATTTTTCTAGAAAACACTGAGTCAGAAACATATGTGCGTATGTAGATTTTGGCATTAACTCACCCTAGGATGGTACATGGCAACAGGAAGCCTAGAACCACAGTGGCGATCTTAAATTGAGCATATCGGGGGCTGACGGGGTACTGCTCCAAGCACAGCAGTCTGTCAGAGTTGAACACAGATGGCAGCAGCCCACTCAGACAGAACAGGAAGGTTAGGATCCACACCGCTACACCTGACACTGCTGCTACTCTGACTGTTCGCACCCTGCGGCTGCTGAATGGGTACACAATAGCCAGGCAGCGGTCTGTAGCTATCAGACACAGGAACATGACACTTGCATAGACGTTCACGTAAAACACGTAGCCAACTAGCTCACAGGTTAGCTGGCCGTAGGGCCATTGGTGTGGACCCTGGAGGTAAAGAATCCATAAGGGCAGTGTGAGCAGTTGGAGGAGGTCTGACAGCAGCAGGTTGAGGATGTAGACCAGCTGACATCCTCCACCACCTGAGCGCCCCAGGTGGTACAATCCCCAAAGAGACAGCAGGTTGCTGGGGAGACCCAGAGTGAAGATGAGGCCATAAATAAAGGTCAGGCCAAATATGTCCGTGTCCAAGGGGAGGTTGCAGGTATCGTTGGACATGTCTCTGTGGGTAAAACACGTCACATGGGAAACTTGAGGTGATCTCAATCAGACGCTGGTTCACACTCACAGAACGGTGAGTTAATGTAGGAAAGCCCATTCATTCACTCAAGGCAGAGAGGAAGAAAAGAAGACTCTGTTCTCAGGTGCATTCTTCCTAATCACACGTGTCCACTCTGCAAGATTCATAAAGCCACTCTGCTCTGGAAAAATTCACCCTCATTTTTCATGCTGTCACTCAACAAGGCTTCAGAGCATCCCAGATCCATTGGTGGAAATGAAAACCTGCAAAACAGATGCCATGAGTTTTTAAGTGCATGAGGAATGAAACCATAAAAAAGCTTAAATCCTTCTTACTCACCCCTCAGAGCTTTGAGACTGACTTTATTCCACAAATAGTGTGCAGCCCAGTCTGCAGCCGGGTGACCTGTGCTCAAGCAATGTTGGGAACACGTTGCCTCGACCAAGCCTTGTCTATTCTGTGATCGTTTCCTCCACAGGAAACCCACTTCTTCAGCTTTAAAGGCAACATCCTGAGGCAGGAGAACGCCTTTCTGTCCCAGAACAAAAACAAGCCTCTCTTTTTCTGAGCCTCTGTCTTTCTTGCTTCTACAGCAGCCACAATGATTAGGCATGGACAGGCACCGTGAGTGCAGGGATCGCTGATGTGAATTCTCAAAGAATTCTTTAGATTGTAGCTGGTCTCCAGTTACAATCCGTCAGTCATGTTAACCCATATGCTGTGATATCTCTAAACATGCTGTTAAACAACACTGAACGAACTATTAGGTATGTCATGTGGAATTGTTTTCATTAGCTACAGTTCTTCTTCATGCCTTAAAAGAGTTAAACTCTTCTCTTATCAAAGCACCACGTGTTGTGGTTTTAGATTAGTTTAGGGGGATTTTAGATAATTGATAACTGGTCAGTTAAGGGAGTTCTGGTTGAGGTCAGTGTTTATCTAAGTCTTCAGGAAATGAATGAAAGCCAACATAATGTCCTCTAAAGACATGAAAATATAGCTGTGTGTGTGTGCTTACTTCTGCTATTGTTGTGAGGGCCAGAACATTTTAAACTAGAGACGATATCTAAGCTCTCATTTTTGGACTCCCTTTTAAAGGGTAAATTAAGTGTCAAGACTTGATGTGATGTCTAATACTGGAATTACTATAGGGCTGGAATAGAAATAGGAAGAGAAAGTTAGAGTGAAGAGAAATGTTATCACAAATATAGCCAAAACAGTTAGTGTGCGTAGGTTTGTGCATTCTGTGTAGATTAGAGAGAGAAGGTTGAAACCACACCAAAAAAGGTGCAGATAGACAAGCCGACCAAACCAGGCACAATACTGTGGTAAAATTTACTGCAAGGTAAAAGAAGAAAAAGCTTCTTCCCCAACTTATATAATTAATCATTTGTAGTCAGTAAATGTTGTACACTTTAGCTCCGGGGAACTTTTTTCATACAGTGCAGACCGAAAAAAAAAAAAAGTACACAATTGAAATTGTTTGACTGAAGAATGGGCGTATTGAAACAATAGGTATTACTTGGTATTTTTACCACATGGGTTCAGAGGGAGGGGAGCCTAATCACTCACTTTTGTTTCTTTTAAATGTCACAAAACTTTGATTCATTAGATAACACAAGGTTGTTATTAATAAATTAGAAAGTACCCTGAGACCTTACTGCCATCATAGGTTCTCCAGAGCTCCATATAAAGATCTTTATATTTCTTTGTACATGTGACTGGCCATGAAGACAGATGGGAGCTGTGTACTGTACAGATTGTAAGTCAGAAGAAGTCACTCTAAATAGTCCTCTATAAGCCCTGGTAGGCTGTGTATTTCTGCCAATCAGAGCACTCAGAGCGCTTTTTGATACAACTTCACATTCACCTATTCACACACACATATGCACACACACAGTCTGGTGTTGCTATCCTCGTGGGGACATCTCATTGACATAATGCTTTCCCTAGCTGCTTACCCTAACCATCAAAAATGAATGCTTAACCCTAACTCTTATACTAAACCTAACCATAACCCAATTGTAACCCTGACACTAAAACCACATTTTGAGTGTGAGAAAAGCCTTCAACCCCGTGGGGACCTGGATTTTGGTCCCCACAGGGTTGAAGAACACACACACCCATTAATATTGTGTTTTAATCTTTGGTTTTCAGGTATTTTTATCACGTATACACTTACACTCCACTGCATGCATTAGGGGAGATTGTTTGCTCAGTAGCTTGCCTGAGAATACTTGGACATTAGGGCTGGAAAAGACAAGCCACTGATCTTCCGACTAATAGAGTATCTCTGGGCAAGATACGTATACCAGGTTGCTCCTGATGTGGTGATCAGCATGTGAATGTCAGATAGATCACTTAGTCACTGTATGAATGTGTTTGAATGGGTGAATGTTGTATAAATTGGTTTGAGTGGTGAAGTAGAGTAGAACATAACTATATAAGAACCAGTTTGTTTACAACTGCCACATGACTTTGCTACATTAATCACTGACAGTCTGAATCACTGGGTTATTAGGACCCCAATACAAAGTTAAAAAAAAAAAAAACACTTCTTTTAAGTCTTGTATTTGCATAAATTTCATAAAGTTTATCCATGATTGTAAGCAGGACTAGCTAGTTGTAAGAGAATACCTTGGCCTGGGTATCTCTTTTATGGGAAAAATAGGCTGTTTTAAAATGTAACATTTGAAGTGAGGCTGATTAACACGACAGAACAACACAAAATTATAAATGAAGCTAGTTACACATGCTAAAGGACAAATATGTGTAAAGACAAAATGACTCCATTCTTAATTTTACAGGGAAAAAATCATTTTATTGAAATAGACTTTATTTCTATTTCAGGGAGCATAAAGAAATGCCACTTTAAACAATTTAGCTTTTTATTTCTCCCTTGATTGGTATAAGTACAGTAGAGGCCCACAGTGTTGCAGAACAGTTTAACAGCATACGTTGGAACATGTTCTCCTCTATCGAGCGGTGTCTCTTCCTGACTTGGTCTGAGGGTATTTCCAAATTTAGCATCTCAAAGAAACAACTAAACAGACATTGATACATTGGTCTCACTGAAAAAAAAACAATGCTACAAGTACTATACTACAGTCTGTTTACATATAAAATAAGTGTAGCATTTTGACTGTTAATATAAGTTGCTTGCGTTTTTCAACATAATCATAGCGTAACTCAGTGGTTCCCAAACTTTTTTGCTGGGCCCCCCTTGTTTAACAAGAAAAATGTTCGCGCCCCCCACCCCCGCGCGTGCACGCGCGCACACACACGCACAAACACATCTTTCAACCACACCACCCATATTTTGCTCCATTGCGGTTTATTTCACACCTCAAACATTTATTAAACAATTAAGCAAATACAAATAATCTGCAATAAATTACAGGTAGTAAGAAAATAAACTACCAACTCTTTTACGCTCCGTCTGCACCTACACGGGTATTTTTGAACGCGCAGCTGTTTCGGGCACATGTAAACGGCGTATCGAATCACCGAGAACGGAGATTTTTTAAAACTCCTTTTTTTTGCGTTTACGTGTGGACAAGGAATACAGAGTTTGTCACGCAATGTCAAAGGTATGTGCCTTTTTCACGTCACGCTGTGCGCCACGTTATTGTTTACATGAGATGAATTGCAGAATGGCAGATAGAGACAAAATACTGTTAATCTGACTCTGCAGGTTTTACACGCTTACATATACAGGCCATTACTGTCCCTGCATTTAGAAAGGCAGAGGCATCACGGTGTAATTATTTTACATGTAGTTGTTTTTTTTCCTGTGTAATAATGTTCAACATTGCTATCAATACATTTTTCAAAAAAAAAAAAAACCCTCTACAAAATGGGTTCAAAAACATAAACAACTGTGGGATACTGTTTGTCCGTGATTTGAACAGCCCAGCGCTGCTCCCGATCCAGGGAAAACTAATTCTGCAGGGAGACCTACCTCAGCACTTGTGCAGGTGAAGCCAAAGGGAAGATATGCTTCACCATATTTTCTAGTCTTTGGCTTAGAATGAAGTTGGTTTGGAAACATATTCAGCGATGCTTCATCTCCTGCTTTGCGTTTGTGTGGGCGCCCCGTGCTAGCAGTGTCCAAGCGTTGTTTTTGTTTTTTTTCCCCCTTTTCATGCCGCGCCCCCCCTGCAATAGCTCTAGGCCCCACACTTTGGGATCCACTGGCGTAACTCATACTGAATCCAAAACCCTGCCTGTGTGTCTGCATTTGTCTGAGATGTGACTCAAAGAGAGAGTATGAATTTCACACCAACTGCGGCCACATGTAAAACTCTCACATACACTGCAGTTTGCAGTCCTCTAAACTTCAGCCTAAAACTATGTCAAAAAGCTCTTTTTCAAAAAAGCTTAAAGCTTGAAAGGAGTTCATCTCGTTTGCTTTCATTGTACTCAGTGACTCTCAGGCTGGTCATATTAAACACGGCTAACCCTTAAAAGAATCAGGTCAGTGTGTGCACGTAATGCCAACAAGCCAAAAGATCCCTTCCTTCCTTCCTTCACACCAACTGCAGTTTATGCCACAAGTAACATGCTCACACCCATCCTCTAAACCTCAGCTTAAAACTATGTCAAAAAGCTCAAAAAAGCTTCAAGCTTGAAAAGAGTTCATTTCATTTGGTTTCCTTGTAGTCAGTGCTGGCTGGTCATTTTAAACATGGCCAACCCATCAAATAATCAGGACAGCATGTGCACTTAATTCCAATGAGCCAAAAACTTCCTCCCTCCCATTTATTGTTCAAACGTACTGTTTATGAGGGGCAGCCAATCAGAATGAATTTGGCCTAAAGGGAGTGAAAGGGAGCTCAAACAGCTTCTTTCAGACAGTTAAAGCACATTTGTAGCTAATTGTAATAAAGTTAGCACAAAAAGTAAAGAAATTTGTGTTTAGTCAATTATTTCATTGTCGTAACAATGCTTTCTGCCAATATATCGTATGTGTTGGAAAGGCTGTTTATTTCCCCTTAATGCATTTGTAGGTTTAGCAGCAGAGTTGAGCTTATGGGTTGAATCTTCTCTGACAATCAACCAAGAAGCATTATTACAACAAACAAATAATGAACCTAACACAAATTTCCTGACCTTTGATATCATATCAAAAACCATGTTGTACTATATGATGCCTATATGAAGTAAAACTATTCCCCCTGAATGACAAATCTCTTTTGGGGTAACTTTTTCTAAATCTCTAGCAAATGCAGTTCTAATTGCAACAATTTACATCTTCTTTAGAGCAAAAAATTAAGGGAGAAATTATTGTAAAGACTAATCATGTGACATTGACTCTGTTAAACTAAACTTTGCAAAGACTGCATCATGTTTGGGTCATTTACTCTGGTTTCATTTTTCTCTTTGACTTCTGGCAGCAGAGGAGCCTACAGACAAAGACCAAAGCCCAGATGAAAATTCCAGTTATAGCTATTGTTAAAGCAGCCACATCCAGGCAGAAATAGGAATACCAAGGCAGATGAAAACCTGCTGACTGTAGGTGAGGTGCTCCTTTGTTCCTGATGACATATTCAATCCAAAAGATGGCAGTGTCCATTGGAGTCACTGGCTTGTCACGGTGTAGCTGGGACAGATGCTGCATGTTAGTGTGGAAAGAGGGATTCTCAAGAACATCCTTGAGAGCGCCCAGGAAGTCTTCTTTGGTCAGTGAGTAAGCCTCTACAACCTGAGCTGCACCACGGACCTTCAGGCGGAGTAAGTTGTCAAACTGGTCAAAGAGGAGTGGGAGGCCCACAACAGGAACACTGTGGTAGATGGCTTCATACATGCCATTGGTGCCTCCATGGGCCACAAAGGCACGGGTCTTGGGGTGTCCCAGGAGGTCATTCTGAGGTAGCCACTCCAACAGCAGGGTGTTGTTTCCAAGAGATGAAGGTTTTTCACCCACAAAACGCCAAATCACCTTCTGAGGGAGCTCAGCAAAAGCAGCAGCAATGGCCTCTGTGACCTTCCGAGGTAAGACTGATATCAACGTCCCCAGAGACATGACAACCACTCCGTGTTCTCCGGAGCTCTGCATGAATGCTTCCAGCTCAGCGGGGAGGGGTTGGGCCTTTTTGCAGTGGAAGCCCCCTACATATACTACATTAGGCATTGTGGGCCGAGGGAACTCAAAGACAAAATCTGCCCTGAACAGCCAGATATCAGCTCTACGCTGTAAAGACAGCAAGTCAGTACCAGGAGGGAAGTGTCGTTGGAGCAGGTCTGAGTAGGCAGGATTTATGATCAAGTGCTGTTCAATGACACTATAAAGATAATGCAGCATATTTTTGATTCTTTCCAGAAAGTCCATCTGATCATGGAGCTCACTTCCTGGCACAGGGACATATGAGATAGGAGAGGGAGCTATGGTGAAATGACCTTCTCCAGTATTAATCCAGCGCACATTAAAAACCATAGGCAGCTTGAGGTAAGTTGCAAGAAGTACCCCTATTGTCAGACCAGGGTCAGTTAACATTAAGTCAAACTTGGTATCCTGTAGCTTCTGAATAAATCTTGTGTCTTCTATTATTGTAGCAACTGATCTGGCCAAGATCTTGTGACCCTGATCTAACATGGATGTGATCAAGTACTGTTGGCAGAACGTGCGTATAAATGTAGGATGAGTGCGACATTCCATAACATCTTGTATCATTTTGTTGTAGTAGTTAATGTCTGACTCATCCTCCAGCATGGTTATATTAATAGAAGTATAAATGGAAGAGTTATTAGGGATGTACCAGCTCTTTGCAGAACGCAGAACTGTGATATTGTGGCCCCTGGAGTGTAACTGTTCAAGGATAATTTTCATGTTTATCCAGTGGCTACCATTGACAGGGACTACCAGAATGTTGCTGCTGCTACATGGAGGGGGCCTGAGAAGCAGGAACCAGAGCACTGTCAGAAACAGAGGGATGGAAAGACCGGACATTTCCTGGAAGAATAGAAACAAAGAATCAGACTTGTGACCTCAGTAACTTATAACCTGTTAGCTTTCACTGAGTCAGTGGTGAAGTGCCTAAGATTCAGACTGGTTTTTGTTTGAACCCCACATTCAAATGTATAAGCAAATGTTCAGAAACTAACTAGGGCGAGTACTTGAAACTTTGACATGTCCTTAAATAGGCTGTTCATGCTCAAAAGCCCTCCAGTGTGGCTGAATTAAAACCATTTGGTAGAAATGAGTTTGCTACTTTAGCAATTTACTAGTATTATGCTATTTTTGGTGCATCCAGGTTCGTCAGTACAAGAAGAACTCTGCAGGAGACCGTGGTGGAAGCTTTAGAGTCCTTTACTTTGGCAGAGTCATCATAAGCCAGTAGAGGTCATATTATTATACTAATTCTGAAGCAATTCTTTTACTCAGGACTTTCATACTTACTTATACTTATTCTGTTCATCCCTGCACTCACATAAGATACTTTCAAATATTTTGCCTATTATTCAGCTTTCTGACTTTTCCATGGCTGAAGAAACAAACAGACAGACGTGTCAGTGACAGGCTCTGAAGCCACTCATCATGTTACAGATCAGAGTCTCTGGGTTTGGGGCTGTTGGGATCTTTCCAAGGGAAAAGAAAACAGTGTATGAAAAAAAAAAAAAAAAAAAAAAGATAGATAGATCAATGCAATTTCCTACTCAGAAGTTCTTCCATTTTCTAACTTCATCAGAAACAAGTAACACATTATTAGGTACCTGTGATTAGTTCAGTAATGCATTAGATTACAGCGGTACAGAAAAAGTTCCTGCAAGTAGTTTGAGATGTGTTACATCAAGGGATGGGAATCAAGACCAGGTTTGCAGTAGTCCAGTTCCTTGGAACTGTAAGCCTGCATGTCTGCTGATCCGACATATTGTATCCCCTTTTATTTGTGCTACAATCAGATTTCAGTTTGTGTACTTAGGAGGAAAGTAGTGACAGAGTCTGCAGCGTGGATATATACATTACTTTTGTTTTTATTGCAAAAAAGGATGAAAGTGTAATGGTAAAGTGGAAACTGCATGCAGGAGAGAAACAGCTGCGTTATGCTGCTAACACAAGTTCAGCTAACATGCACAGACAGTATGCTAATGCTAGGCTAGCCAAGAACCCAGAGTAAATGCAGATCCCAGCCCAGAAACCACAGCTTGAATTTTGCTGCCGCCTCTGTTTCTACTCGTTCATGTTTCTAGAGTAGAATCACTGTGGTGATCGTTGCGTCTTTATGCTGTGTTTTATCGTTGCTTTGTGTTTTGAGCTTTGTATTCATATCTAAATACTAAAAGAAAGATCATATGTGTGTCCTAATTAGGGCAGTCATTTGTGTTGATGTATAGGGCTGTAGCCTACAGATTTATATTGTTAAATGGTCATTATGAGTGCGTTTCAGGTCCAGTGGCGTGTCTAGAAAATGTTTGTTGGGGGGGCCAGGTAGGGGCACAGATTTGGAGAAGGGTGGCAGATGTAATTGGCAGATAATCTTAAAAAAAATTCTACCGACCTTAACCATAATTCAATGACCCTATAAACCTAATAACCGAAAACGCTTTTAACTCCTATTAGAATGAGATTTTAACCACTACGGTGCAAAGCTTTTAGATACTGTGCTGATAAAGTACAAGAGATACAATCAGTGCTTTGTCAGTGTTTACTCAGCATTCAAGGACAGCAATATTTGCATAGTATTTTTTTTACTGACATATAGTGCACATATGTTTTCGGCAAAAACATGTTTGAATATTAAAATACGAACATTTTTAACATACAATTGGCAGATTAGCCAATGCAAAACTTTATCTGCCTATTAAAAAAAAGAAGATAATCTTCTTACAAACTGGTGTTTGATTTTGAAACAGGAATAAAGTGGGGAAACAAATTAAAAGACTAACATCTGAATGAAACCTGAAAGCAAGTAAATACTTTATATGCTGCCTTATGGTAAACTTTGGTAATATTGATGTATAAAGAACAACACTGGCTGATGAAGAAATACAGTCAGCTGGCATGGTGACACTGCCAGTATTAACCTGCAGAGCTGGACTGGGACAAAAAAAAAAATGGGCATTTTGACTAGAGACCGGCCCACCAGGTATTAAAGCCATAAAGCCTTTGAATGAAAACAAACGCTGTTGTGACAGTGATGTAGAATAGAATAGAATTCAACTTTTTGCACATGTCACAGGTACAGGGCAACGAAATGCAGTTTGTATCCATCCAGAAGTGCTTTAGCCATGATATAGATATATTACAATATATATTAGCAATAATATAGATATGTAAGTATATTACAGAAATGGGTCTATTATGGTATGTTATAATGTACACGGTATGAAGTATGTTATGAATATTCTATAACTATAAGTATGTACAGGTTGTAGATTGTACACTGTCTTGTTGGTATATGTATGATTTCTATACATTTTAGAATAAAAACTTTGTTCGCAAGATTCAGATAATTATTTAATAAAAGCTAGATATTTTTAATGAGAATAAGAAAAAGTATTTCTTTGTGCCCCTGGTGTCATTTGTCTCTCAGAAACGGTTCATAACTTCAACTCATTCATGTCACCTAAAAGGTAAACCTGTTTCTCCATCACCTGTTCAGCTCTGATGATTCAGTAAGGACATCTCCTGGTTTCATCTTCATGTTTCCCTCTCACCACATATCCAAACCGATATCATGACCAGCAGCTTTACAGCTGTGGCTCCAGCAAACATCAGCTGATACTCGAAATTAATATTAAATAAAATTCTAACAACAGCTGATCAAGCTTACATGTGCTGCTGTTGTTTAGCGCGCCCTCTGCTGGTTTCCTCTTTCTGGCGCAAAGTGGGCAATAAACAAACAAGAGAGAAAAGCCGATCAGCTGATCATTGATCAGTTTCATGATTGAAGTAGCAACAGGAGAGGGAGGGGGGAGAGAATGAGAGAAGAAGAGGCAGCTGTGCAGCAAAGACAGAATAACTCCAGCTTTGTGTCTTTTTTTCCTTATAGCTAAAGTACAGGACAAACTGCGTCTCTTCTCAGCTCAATACGAAACATGTAATATTTTCTCTGAATGAGGGACCATTCATTTTAAGGAGCCGTTGGCAACTCTACTAACTAACCTTATGAATAAAATAAAGTTCACTATCAGTAACATCATAGCACCCGCCCAGCTGTATAGAAACTCCGTCATGCTAGCTAGTACGCAGTACGAGTTATTGTAACTCACTGTAAAAAGTCAGCACAAGGAAAATAAACTCCACCTAAACTTGGTTTATATCTGACCCAGATAGACTGCAGGTCATAACTTCTTACCTGAAGTTCAGTTCACCTGACACTCGGACTGGCGGCTGCCTCTGTTATGTGACGGCTGTGTGCAGGCAGGAATAGGACCCAAAGTGCAGACAGTCAGAGACAAAAGGTGAACTTAAATACAGCTTTAATGCTGAACTCCAAAAAGTAACAAAACTAAGACTCCAACGTAAACTTATACAGACAGAACACACAGCAAAATGAACAGTAGATCACGACAACGACAAACTGAAACACAGGGCTTAAATACATAGAGGGAGCAATCAGGGAATGGGCAACAGGAGGGAAACACAGCTGGGGCAAATCAGGCCTAACGAAACAGGGGAAGCAAAACCAGACACATTAACATAAGACACGCACCTCCAAAGTAAAACAGGAAACATAACACAGACTGAACTTAAAGACACAGACTCACAGGCAGGCACTGCAACAGAGGGAACAGAGACGTGGGACCAGGGCAGACACAGACACTGACTGGACACGGGGATATAGCAGACAGGGGAGACAGCAACTAAGGATAACACAGAGACATAAACCAAAAGACAGAACTCTAACAAAGAAACCAAAGACTAGAAATGATAAATAATATAATGAACTCAAAACCTCTGGGTCAACGACCCAGGCATCCTAACAGCCTCGGGTCTCTCCTTCTGCCTCCCCTTTCCCTCATCCACCTGCTGGCCTCTGTGGAAGCTCCGCCATAGCCACCACCAAACAACTGACTTATTTTTACACATCAGCCAGCATCTGGCGAATCCACCACTTCTCATTGTTCATGCCGTTACAAAAAAAATAAATAAATAAGTCATCAGCACACCGGGCATTTGCCTGGTATGCTCGATGGCCAGTCCAGCTATCTTAACCTGTTAATCTTTCTCCGCAAAATTGTTTTCTGCGGTGCCTCTTTCGTGCTTGGCTCTCCTACTTTTGCTAACGTGATGCTCATAGTGCAGAAGCCGATGCTGCATTCACTTGCACTCACATATCTGAGCTTCACTGTGAAAACATAATCGTACATTTGACATTTCATTGAATTTTATTGTTTTAGCTTCGGGGTGGCACCTGGGGTGGCCAGTCTGGTTGGGGGGGTGGCCTGTGCCCCCCCAGGCCACCCCGCTGGATACGCCACTGTTCAGGTCATTTTACAGAGTAACATGAACGCATTCTAACAAGGGTGGGGAGGGGTGGGAGGGTGGTAACTACCAACATTCACAAACATTTGACCACACAGCATGCAATGAATTTGTATTAAGGAAATGTCATCTTAGCGATGGTGGTGACTCTCAAAGCAGAGCCAATGAGAACCCAGTGAAAATTGTTATAAGAGAATCGACAATGGATTTAGAATCGCTAAATTCTTATGTCATGGTCTTGGATATTTGACTCACTGTTTGGAGGGGCAAATCCTTATTCTGAGTTAGGAGTATCTTTAGTTTTGTACTCTTGCTTATCTTTGGTTTTTGTAACAATTTATGTTTGAAGTCTTACAATTTTCTGATAGTGATTTTAATCGTTTGTTCTCAGTGTCATCCGGGGCAGTTTCCCAGTCGTATCTCTGTGTCTGTCTGGTCCCGCTGTGCCCAGTTTCTGTAGCTGGTCATGTTTCTGTTGATTCTTCGCTTGTCTTTGCCAAGTTTATATGTCTGAGTGTTAGTTTTCTGTTGACAGTCGTTCGTCTCATGTGCGTTCACTTTTGCTTCCTGTGTCTTGTCAGTTCTTTTCTGTTGTGCCTTGTTTTCTCCAGCTGTCTTTCACCTCCCTAATTACCTCGTGTGTGTATTTAAGTCCTCTGTTTCCCTCTGTTCTTTGTCACATCGTCGTCATTCTTTCCCTCATCGCTGTGTGCTCTCTTGGCCTTGTGTTCCGTCTTCCTTTGTAATCTGAGTCATAGTTTAGTTTAGCATTTTGTACAACTCAGGCTTGTTAGAGTACAGCAATAAAGCTGCCTTCCTGAGTTACGCCTCGCCTCCGGAGCTCTACATTTTGGGTCCATTGCCTACCACACAGCAGCATCATGAAAACTTATCAAATCCCATTCCTAGTTATTCCTGACACTAATGTCCATATAGCAAAATGAGTATTCAATCATATAAGACATTAAGACATTAATATTAAACAGTTTATTAAAGGTGCTATCAGGGGGCTATACAAATATATAGTACCTCAGACTTCAATTTTCCAACAGTCTATAATCTGTGGCTGGAATTCTTCACACATCCACCCTCTAATCTTTAAACATATTTCAAATAGTTGCGTTCACCTTCGTGTATTACACTGTATAAAATCCCCAGCGACAGTGACTAAAATAATACACAAATAAAGTTGTATTATGGCTGACATTTTTAAGTGAATATTGTTAAATTATAATAGAGTTTACCTGTTTCTTCCAAAAGTTTGACTTCCAAAAAGTGCTACGCAAGCCGAGATACTGTGTGATGTGTTTTTTCCCGTTGGTGTACCTTTTAAACAAGCACGCAGGTGAAGTCAGTATGTAGACGCGAGGTAACTCGGAGTTCTGTGGTTGTGCTTTAAATATGTCACATATTATCGTTTCTCTTGTCCTTCATCCAGGTGTCTGCTGGTTATCAGATGGAATTTTGTTTGGTTTAGTGCAAAATTACCCCTCACCTTCTCTCCTGATTTGCTCAACATTATTAATCATTTTCTAGAGGAAAGTTTAGTGACAGTCCATGTGAGAGCCCAATTCAACAGGCTTCTATTCTGATTCTCAAAGTCCACTGAGCAAAATTTACTTTTTGTAAAAAAATCTAGTCACTTAGGAGAAACTTAGGAGTTAAGTCAGTAGTAAGACATTTTTTTAATTGTCCTAATGGAATTGGGTTGCCATTTAATTAGTGCATTCTGAACTTACTGACCAATCAAAACACTGACAAAAAGCTTTGCTCTTCCAATCACACAGATTGTTGGGGAAACCTGGAACAAACCTTATAAACAGTACATTTGCACAATCACTGAATGAACAATGGGCTATGAGGTCAGTTTCTTGATCATTAATATGCAACATGTCCAGTGGCCGTGAGTACCATTCACAGAGAGTTGAGGAATGGCTGCAATAACACCGCTGTAAAATGATAAAAGATGTACAATTACGCTCCCTTAATTTAGAGATGGTCTTTCCCTTTACACATATTTCTTTAGAAGTCACTTGGATGAGTGATGAAATGTTTCTCCCAATGAAAACGCCACATCCAGATAAACAGAATCAACCTTTCGGGATTTACTTTCCTGGATGATTGAGCATGGATCAGGACACCTTAATGTTGGTTTAAATGCAACAGATCTAAAGATTATTGCATAATTTTATTGTTAAATTGTTTTTTGTTTAATATTGGTACTTGAAATGGATTACACTTTTCTGTTCAGCAGATGAATGATGAATAATTGATCAGTAGTTACAAGACAAAAATCTGTATCGTTAATTAACTGTTATATAAAAATGAATGAAAATATTTTTGTTTGTTCATTTGAAATGTTCAGATCCCAGATTGATTGGATGATGGAGGTAGTGGACCTCCTGCTATTTTAGTTGGGGACCCCACTGTAAATTTTTTATACAACTTATTTAAACAATTTCTATTGGCAACGCATGATTTAATTACTTTTTTAAAAAAGTTCAGTTGCCAAGTCAGATCAGCAAATCAGATTTAACTTAGATACACTTAAATCATTTAAATGTGTTCAAATTACAAGTTTGGATTGTTTTAACTTAAATTCCACGCGAGTCAACTTTTTTTTTTTTTTTTTTAGAAATTTCTCTTAATTGTTAGCTTTACTCTGAAGTGTCACTTCCATTATAAAAGTTTTCTTTCAGGAAAATTAAGTTTTACAGTTACCTTGATGTCTAATTTTAGTTATTAGATCATTAAAACTGTAAGTTGATTGAATAAAGGTCATACTGAAGTTAATTCACATTAAGTTGACTTTATTATAGAAATTTGTGTTGTGAACAACTGCAAGAACCACACGGACCAACAAACTGCAAGGTCTCAGAAAATATCAAAAAGCCTTGTTTTTCTGTTTGCTAGCAGCTTGGTTTCAGTTCAGTTCACATCATAGAGCCTTGCAGGGTCATATTATCCAATTGACACTAGATCAATGTGGCACAGAGTTTTACATTCTTACAGATTAGGTTGCAAAAGTGTTTATTTTATTAACCTAATAAACAATTTATTACCATATCATATGCATGTCATCATTATATCTGCTGAAATTCAATCTTTGACACTTCAATGAGTTTGTGTCCAAGACTTAAGTATTCAACATGAAAAGAAGAAGCAAAATAATGTTAGAGGGAAATAAATAGTGACAATTTCTACTCAGCACGCTCTGGTTTGTTGCAATCACAACACAATCTCAGTGTTGCTTTCGTAATATAAAGTTCGCTCACTAGAGCGAAGTTACGTTGCACTTTCAGTGTTTCACAGGTTTTGCATGATAGTTCGTTGATGTTTGCTTCAAAAGAAGAGCAAAGTTATTTTCACTGCGAGCAAACTGTCTGATTATGTTCACAATTTAAGTCTGCAAAAAACTAAAGGGACTTTAAGCTTTAATTGTAGAAGGTTAAACAGCACTGCCAACAAATGCACACAACAGTTTATAACCGATTATCAAGACAGATAATGCTTAGCATGCTTACCATTTCTAGCCACATGCATAAAATTTGGTCAACACCAAATACCACTGGCGCAATGAGCTGATATCAGGGCATTTCCACATAACGTCCATTGCCACACTTAATGACAGCATAATGAATTCTCTCCATAGTGCCTGCTGCTCCGTATTATAACTGAATTAAAAACACCTACGCACCCTCAGTATCATTGTAGCAGGAACGTTTTGGGTTTAAGTTATGGATGCAGAGGCCATTCCTGCCAACAAACACATGCAAACACCACCATCCCACAAACACCCGCAGAGATATGACTGAAGTGACGTGTGATTCTTTTGGTGCTAAGCTAACAGTATGCTGCTGAATACACTATTGCAGAAGTACGATATTAAATACCAACATGTACAATACAAATCTAAAACTTTTATTTGTGACCCACGTGTAGAAAAACATTACAATAACACCTGACTGCTGTCTACAATGGGAAATCTCAAAACTAGCTAGCTTGACCTCGATGTTAGCATGACCTGGCGATAGCTGGGCTGACTCAGTTTACTACTTCAACAATGAAATGCAACTTATTTAGGAAGGCCACTTCATATCTAGCTCCCTAAAGTACTTTCCTGTTGAATTATGGTTAGTTCTGATGCCAAGAAAATAGCACAGTTCAAAATGCTAAAGTTGTGGCTTTAAACTTTGCAGTACAAAAACCAGTGGGTGATGCCTCAGTGTTTAAATCCACGTTTCATTTAAATTATATTATTAGGATCCTGGAAATATGGTCTGTTTGTCATGTTCCTTTCCTGAGAGGTTCTGCCCTATCGAAGGAGCATTGTCCTGCTGGGAGAGGCCACTTCCATTAGGGAATATACTATGAAGGGTGCTTGGAGCTCGAAACAATGTTTAGGTCGATGATATGTGTTTCTAAATGCATGCCAGTGCAATGACCCAAGGCTTCAGAAACAGAACCATTACATGGTAAAAACTCAGTGAAGTTTACACACAGAGACACACTCACACACGCATGCTGTTTATCTTTGAGGCACAATTACTTTCATTCACGTTAATCCATGTATTCCGTGTGCTCGCTTGTCTTCTCACAAATGACCTCCTAACATGTTAGTGCAGCACTACATATCTCATATCATGGTAAAGATAGGATGATATTCCTGGATTAGGAAAGCTGATAAAAGTAGAACCAAATATGCATCAGCTTGAGAATGCTGAGCAAGCCAGAACTGATTTTTGAGATGAGATATCCAGACAAAGACATCCAGTAATGTGTTTTGGATATTTCAATATGATAAAAAAAAAAAACCCAGAGGCCTAAAATACTGGAAGGATTCAGCAGGATTAAAAGCAGGATGTGGCCTCCTGCCTGTATTGTTGATCTCTGCCCACCTGGCACAGTGAGCAGATGCTGTAGATAGCAGATTGGATATAGTCAGCTCAACTCACATGTCCCTAAGTAGAGACACAAAATGTCTCAAGGGAGAAAAGGTGCAAGGCACCTCTCTGAATATACGTAGAATCATGCAGAGTGCGATGGGACGAACAACATCTGGTATCCGCAGCACGCTGCAGCACATCCAGCAGATGGAGACAGAAATGCTTTCATGGGTGGTTTTACAGAAAGAGAAGCAGCTGGAGGCAAAGCAACCTGCAGAAGGTCACATGGCTGTGCTGTGAAAACAGGCCTTTTCTGAGAAGCTGTATCACATTCTTTATCTTTGTTTGTTCATTGTAAGATGTTAGATTTATCACTGGAATGTTCTAAATACAGACTTTCGTCTATATAAGGACAGGTAGAGAAAAATGCTCTGGATATTCAACATGTTTAATTCAGTAGTATTCAATTCAATTCAATTCAATTCAATTTTATTTATATAGCGCCAAATCACAACAAAAGTCGCCTCAAGGCGCTTTATATTGTACAGTAGATAGCACAATAATAAATACAGAGAAAAGCCCAACAATCATATGACCCCCTATGAGCAAGCACTTTGGCGACAGTGGGAAGGAAAAACTCCCTTTTAACAGGAAGAAACCTCCGGCAGAACCAGGCTCAGGGAGGGGCGGCCATCTGCTGCGACCGGTTGGGGTGAAGAAGGAAAACAGGATAAAGACATGCTGTGGAAGAGAGACAGAGATTAATAACAGATATGATTCGATGCAGAGAGGTCTATTAACACATAGTGAGTGAGAAAGGTGAGTGGAAGGGAAAAACTCAATGCATCATGGGAATCCCCGGCAGCCTACGTCTATTGCAGCATAACTAAGGGAGGATTCAGGGTCACCTGGTCCAGCCCTAACTATATGCTTTAGCAAAAAGGAAAGTTTTAAGCCTAATCTTGAAAGTAGAGATAGTGTCTGTCTCCCGAATCCAAACTGGAAGCTGGTTCCACAGAAGAGGGGCCTGAAAACTGAAGGCTCTGCCTCCCATTCTACTTTTAAATACTCTAGGAACAACAAGTAAGCCTGCAGAGCGAGAGCGAAGTGCTCTAATGGGGTGATATGGTACTACAAGGTCATTAAGATAAGATGGGGCCTGATTATTTAAGACTTTGTATGTGAGGAGCAGGATTTTGAATTCAATTCTGGATTTAACAGGAAGCCAATGAAGGGAAGCCAAAACAGGAGAAATATGCTCTCTCTTTCTAGTCCCTGTCAGGACCCTTGCTGCAGCATTTTGGATCAGCTGAAGGCTTTTCAGCGAGTTTTTAGGACATCCTGATAATAGTGAATTACAGTAGTCCAGCCTGGAAGTAATAAATGCATGAACTAGTTTTTCAGCATCACTCTGAGACAGGATATTTCTAATTTTAGAGATGTTGCGCAAATGGAAGAAAGCAGTCTTACATATTTGTTTAATATGTGCATTGAAGGACATGTCCTGGTCAAAAATGACTCCAAGGTTCCTCACAGTGTTACTGGAGGCCGAGGTAATGCCATCCAGAGTAAGAATCTGCTTAGATACCATAGTTCTAAGATTTTCAGGGCCGAGTACAATAACCTCAGTTTTATCTGAATTAAGAAGCAGAAAGTTAGCGGCCATCCAGGTCTTTATGTCTTTAAGACATTCCTGCAGTTTCACTAATTGGTGTGTGTTACCTGGCTTCATGGATAGACAGAGCTGCGTGTCATCTGCATAGCAGTGAAAATTTATGCTATGTCTTCTAATGATGCTGCCTAAGGGAAGCATGTATAATGTAAATAGAATTGGTCCTAGCACTGAACCCTGTGGAACACCATATTTAACCTTAGTGTGTGAAGAGGACTCTCCATTTACTTGAACAAATTGGAGTCTATTAGATAGATATGATACAAACCACTGCAGTGCAGTACCTGTAATACCTACAGCATGTTCTAATCGCTCTAATAGGATATTATGGTCAACAGTATCAAACGCAGCACTGAGGTCTAGCAGGACAAGCACAGAGATGAGTCCACTGTCAGAGGCCATAAGAAGATCATTTGTAACCTTCACTAAAGCTGTTTCTGTGCTGTGATGAGCTCTGAAACCTGACTGAAACGCTTCAAATAAGCCATTCCTCTGCAGATGATCTGTTAGCTGTTTGACAACTACTCTTTCAAGGATTTTTGATATGAAAGGAAGGTTGGAGATTGGCCTATAATTAGCTAAGACAGCTGGGTCTAGAGATGGCTTTTTAAGTAAGGGTTTAACTACAGCCACCTTGAAGGCCTGTGGTACATAGCCGATTATTAGAGAGAGGTTGATCATATTTAAGATCGAAGAATTAATTAATGGCAGGACTTCTTTGAGCAGTTTTGTAGGAATGGGGTCTAAAAGACACGTTGATGGTTTGGAGGAATTAATTATTGAAGTTAACTCAGAAAGATCAATTGGAGAAAAAGAGTCTAACTTAACACCGATGGTACTAAAAGTAGCTGTAGATAATATTACATCTGTGGGATGATTATTGGTAATTTTTTCTCTAATGATAAAAATTTTATTTGTGAAGAAGTTCATGAAGTCATTACTAGTTAACGTTAAAGGGATTGTTGGCTCAGTAGAGCTCTGACTTTTTGTCAGCCTGGCTACAGTGCTGAAGAGAAACCTGGGGTTGTTCTTATTTTCTTCAATCAGTGACGAATAGTAAGATGTTCTGGCTTTGCGGAGGGCTTTCTTATAAAGCAGCAAACTATTTCTCCAGGCTAAATGATGATCCTCTAAATTTGTGACACGCCATTTCCTCTCCAGCTTACGAGTTATCTGCTTTAGGCTACGTGTTTGAGAATTATACCACGGAGTCAGGGACTTCGGATTTGAGGCTTTAGTTTTCACAGGAGCTACAGTATCCAGAGTCGTACGTAGAGAGGAGGTAAAATTATTAACAAGATAATCGACCTCTGTTGGAGTAGCGTTCAGATAGCTGCTCTGCTCTATGTTGGTACAGGGCATTGAAGATGATAACAGTGGGTGGATTATATTCTTAAACTTAGTTACAGCACTTTCAGAAAGACATCTACTTTGATAAAGTCTACTCTCCACTGCTGTGTAATCAATTATTGTAAATGTAAATGTTATCAGGAAATGATCAGACAGCAGAGGGTTTTCAGGAAACACTGTTAAATGTCCAGTTTCTATGCCATATGTTAAAACAAGATCTAGAGTGTGATTAAAGTGGTGGGTGGGTTCTTTTACATTTTGAGAGAAGCCAATTGAGTCTAATAACAGATTAAATGCAATGTTGAGGCTGTCATTTTTAGCATCTACATGGATGTTAAAATCACCCACAATAATTATTTTATCTGAGCTGAGCACTAAATCAGATAAAAAGTCTGAGAAATCAGAGAGAAACTCTGTGTAAGGCCCAGGTGGACGATAGATGATAACAAGTAAGACTGGTTTCTGAGTTTTACAGCTGGGGTGGACGAGGCTAAGCATCAGGCTTTCAAATGAATTAAAAGTCTGTCTTGGTCTTTCGTTAATTAATAGACTGGTGTGAAAAATTGCTGCCACACCGCCCCCTCGGCCTGTGCTTCGGGATTTCTGGTAGTTAGAATGACTCAGGGGTGTTGATTCATTTAAACTAACATACTCATCCTGCTGCAACCAGGTTTCTGTAAGGCAGAGTAAATCGATTTGTTGATCAATTATTAAGTCATGTACTAACAGAGACTTGGAGGAGAGAGACCTAATATTTAATAATCCACATTTCACTGTTTTACTCTTTGGTTCAGATGTGGATACTGTATTGTTCTTTCTTTGTGATTTTTTATGTTTAAGTTGTTTATTGCTGGTTTTTAGTTTGTTTTTTGTCTGTTTGGGAGCTGACACAGTCTCAATGGAGATGGGTTTTTGGGGGGGTAGCAGGAGGAGAGAAGCTGCAGAGAGGCGTGTAAGACTGCAACTCTGCTTCCTGGTCCCAACTCTGGATAGTCATATTTTGGGGGGTTTAATAAATTGGTCCATATTTCTAGAAATGAGAGCTGCTCCATCCAAAGTGGGATGGATGCCGTCTCTCCTAACAAGACCAGGTTTCCTCCAGAAGGTTTGCCAATTATCTATGAAGCCCACATCGTTTCTGGGACACCACTCAGACAGCCAGCAATTTAAGGAGAACATGCGGCTAAACATGTCACTCCTGGTCTGATTGGGGAGGGGACCAGAGAAAACTACAGAGTCCGACATTGTTTTGGCAAAGTTACACACCGATTCAATATTGATTTTAGTGACCTCCGATTGGCGTAACCGGGTGTCATTACTGCCGACGTGAATTATGATCTTACTGTATTTACGTTTACCCTTAGCCAGCAGTTTTAAATTTCCTTCAATGTCGCCTGCTCTGGCCCCTGGAAGACAATTGACTATGGTTGCCGGTGTCTCTAGCTTCACATGTCTGAGAACAGAATCACCAATTACCAGAGTTTGACCCCCGGCGGGTGTGTCGCCGAGTGGGGAAAAACGGTTAGACACATGAACAGGTTGGTGGTGTACCTGGGGCTTCAGTTTAAGACTATGCTTCCTCCTCACCGTCACCCAGCCGCCCTCTTTCCCCAGCTGCTTGGGGTCTGCCGGGGAACAGCTAGCGGGGCCTACGCTATCTTCGGCTGCACCAGCTACAGGGGCCTGGCTAGCTACGGGTGAATGAAGGGTGCGAAGCCGAGTCTCCAATTCAGTAATCCTGGCCTCCAGAGCTGCAAATATGCTACATTTGTTACAGGTATCATTACTGCTAAAGGAGGCCGAGGAGTAACTAAACATCTGACACAATGAGCAGGAAAGTGCAGGAGGGACAGGTGAAGTAGCCATGGTGCTAACGAGTCGGCTACGAGCTAAGCTAAGCTAGCGAAACAGTAAAGACACAGTGAGTGAATACTTTGGCTACAAATTAGGTAGTGAGTACACAGAGAGGGTGATTCAGATGAAGCACGTTAAGATTATACTATGAAGAAGGGATGTATCAAAAGATTTTAATTAAATTGCTAAGCAGAAAAGCTACTCAGAAACACCACTGTGTTTGAGCAGGAACAGGAAGTGATACTCTACCACAAAGCGAGCGAACACCAAGTGACAGCGCCACCAAGATGGTAAGTAGTATACTTACCATCTTTTTAGCTCATGGTTTCTATTAAGCTGGCGAAGTTTTTTGTGTGTTTCCATAAACACACTATATACTGTATATACAGATGTGGATAAACTTATTAGCTCCGCTATGGCATTTAAAGTTTTTGTCAAAGATTTATTAACAGAGCAACAACATCATATTTCAACAGGGTCAGCAGTATTAGCCCTAATAAAAAACTGAACTTTTTACTGAGCCACAGCACAAACCACTGCTGTGCAATGATGTGTTTTAACTTTGTAATTCCCAAAGCTTGTAAAATCAAGTTGAAAGTAACTTTAGTACAAGCTTCAAATTTACATGCAATATAAAAAGTTCAGGGAGGGTTTAAACTCTCACTTTATAAAGCATCATGCCAAAAGGAAAATATGTCAGTTTAGACTACAGCAGGAGTTGGATATACAAAGTTATCACAAGTGTTCCCAAGAGTAGTGTACTAAAAAATATCTTCAAGAAAGTAAGAGAATCACAGAATACGGAACATGCCTGACAGAGGCAGGAAGGGAAATATTTCAAAGACTCTGGAAAGAGCTGGTGAGAGATGTGTTTAAAGACAGAACAACTAACAATGTATGAGTGATTGACTCAGCCAAGTTGGGAAGTGTAGTCTCAAAGAAGACAATCACTAGAAATGTGCACCAGATTTGACTTCAAGGCTGAAGAAAACTTGAAACACCTGACCGCAACACCTTCAAACCAGACTGAACTATACTAAGAACAGCCCGAAGGAAGTGTAAGCATAGTGGAAATGTGTCTTTTGTACGACAAAAGACACACAGATGAGACAAAACTAGAGGTGTTTGTCCATCTGGTCTTTAAGTCTGACGTCATTAGCCGTGCCTGGGCCCAAACAGAGTTAGAAGTTAGCAGGAAGTTAGCTCACTAGTTTCCATCTAAATATAATATACCATGTTCTCACTGAGGGATTTCCGAAACAAATTAAGACTTACACCTCTGCTATCATTTCCGACATAAATGAAGACAGGAAAGCAAACAGCAGTGACATTTGTAGGATTACTGAAGTTGGACTAGCTGGTATATAATAATGTGCTATGTGATCACTAGCGACACAGCTATGTTAGCATAATATAAACTGAAGCTGGAGGATGACCGCTAACTTTTTTCCAAATGCAATAGCATGGCAGGATGCTGTAAATTGACCAAACTTCAGTCGGGAGAACAACTGAGATAATCCATCCATAATACGAGATTAGTTATTAATATACTGCTGCATGGGCTGGACTGTAGTTACATCGTAAGGTTTTAAAAACTGAGCTTTGAAATGATTAGTGGTAATAAAATCCGAGAGAGGCCAACAGTGATCACTGACTGTTTTTAGGGGCTTGTTGAGATTAAATAGAAGAAGATACAAAGCATTAAAACATGTAAAAAACACAAAAGCCTTATTAAACATGGAGTAGTTTGGGCCCGGAAGCAGGATTCATCACGTCATCACTTAAAGACCGGATAGAGACACTGTTATGTTTGGAGAAAGAAGGGAGAGGCATACAATCCAAAGAAACGGGAGTATTATGTTGTGGCGATGCTTCATTGCATCTGGAACTGAAGATTGAAGATTTTGAAAGACAATCTTGAGACTCTCTACAAAGAACAATGAGCCAGGTTTGCTCAGGAGGTGAGTGTGAGACTTGTTGAAAGCTACAACAACTGATTACAGATGGTTAGCTAACAAGGATGCACAACTTACCATTAGCATCAGAGAGCTTATAGGTTTGACCCTGGTAGGTTTTGGTTTTTTTTTTAGGGGGGGGGGGTTCTGTGTGCAAAGTAAAATAATGAAAGCATCCATAATAAAACTTGGATGTTTGGAAAAGTTGTGTTAAAAATTCTTTGCTCTGTTTAACAGCACTTGAGAAATACTTGTAAAAAACAACAATGAATTTTCATAGGGAGGGCTAATAATTCTATCCTCATCTGTATATTGGCAATACAACAAAACATTCTGCTAGTATTAATTGAAGACCGCGGCTGCTGTTTGCATAAACACATTTGTTGTTAAGGTGATTACTTAAATACGGAAGGTCAGCAAATGAAAACATGCATGGCTATGTTTCTCGTGGGACTCTTTCTACATTCACTGCACCTTTTCAAAGTTGATCTCAAACCAAAAACATGTGAACAAAGCTCCTCGAGGCGCTCGCTGGTTCAGAACTTTTCCTTCCTTCAATTGTTTTGCGTCATGATGTGGCTCATTTCAACCCCCATGACACCATTTACTCAGACGCCTGGCATGTACTGACAGCTACTGTTTACTATTCATCGAAACATACTGTGTATGAATTTCACCAGAGCATAAATTATTAAAAGAAAACCTCTTCACACTATGTCAGAATTTAGGTTGGCAAATCTTTTGCATATGTAAACTTCCAAAGGCATTTGAATGTACAATTGCTAGCAAGAATATTATTAACGGGTGTAGGATTGTAAGACCAGCTTGGAAAAATGTATATAAACAGTTAATTAACAGATTAGTTTAGTCTGAACATGTGTTTGTGACAAGAATGACCCGACCACACAGTTCACGTTTCGACACTTTTTATTTGGTTGTTCTTTCTTCCAACCCTCGGCCGCAGCTTTCCAACTGCCAGCCACACATATAACACCAACTCAGATCCTGGTACATTCTTTATAGGTGAGACATAATCAGCGGATGGAGCTCAGGTGTGTCTCAGGCTCCCCTGACACCACCCTGAGCCCACTGCTCCACCTCTCCCCTGCAGCTGAGCCACAAGCCACACCCTGCCACAGTGTTTTATGGGGAAAATGGGCTGTTGGCCCCACAGATGAGCAGACTTATTTTTTTGCTTCAAAATTTAAGGTGAGGCTGATTCCCGTCACAAAACACCCCCAAATTTTAAATTAAGCTACTTACATATGCTAAACAACATATATTTGCAAAGGTAAAGTGAGTACACTCTTAATTTTATGGAAAAAATGACATTATATTGAAATTGACTTATTAGTCTTTCAGGGAGCATAAAGTTTTGAAACAAACACAGCTGCTCATGTTTTTCGGCTCCTCAGCAAACATGTCTGTGTTGGGCAGGTGGTCACTTACAAATTACATTGTTACATTCAAAATCCTGCTCCTCACATACAAGGTCTTAAATAATCAGGCTCCATCTTATCTTAATGACCTTGTAGTACCATATCACCCTATTAGAGCACTCCGCTCTCACACTGCAGGCCTACTTGTTGTTCCTAGAGTATTAAAAGTAGAATGGGAGGGAGAGCCTTCAATTTTCAGGCCCCTCTTCTGTGGAACCAGCTTCTAGTTTGGAATCGGAAGACAGACACTATCTCTACTTTTAAGATTAGGCTTAAAACTTTCCTTTTTGCTAAAGCATATAGTTAGGGCTGGACCAGGTGACCCTGAATCCTCCCTTAGTTATGCTGCAATAGACGTAGGCTGCCGGGGATTCCCATGATGCATTGAGTTTTTCCTTTCCAGTCACCTTTCTCACTCAACATGTGTTAATAGACCTCTCTGCATCGAATCATATCTGTTATTAACCTCTGCCTCTCTTCCACAGAATGTCTTTATCCTGTTTTCCTTCTCTCACCCCAACCGGTCGCAGCAGATGGCCCCGCCCCTCCCTGAGCCTGGTTCTGCCGGAGGTTTCTTCCTGTTAAAAGGGAGTTTTTCCTTCCCACTGTCGCCAAAGTGCTTGCTCATAGGGGGTCATATGATTGTTGGGTTTTTCTCTGTATGTATTATTGTAGGGTCTGCCTTACAATATAAAATGTCTTGAGGCGACTGTTGTTGTGATTTGGCGCTATACAAATAAAATTGAATTGAATTGAATTGAATTATGTACTCTGGACATACTGGTGTGTTTAGCCATTTTGCAAAGAATAACAAACTATTTCAAATGCCACTTTATATGATTTTAGTTTTTCTTTTTCCCTGAAGATTTTCCTCTGTACAATAGAGCCCATAAAGTGTTAAAGAACAGTTTTATGCTGAAACATGTTCATCTCTATCTACCAAACAGGTTTTTTGGGTTTTTTTTTTACTAAGGTGTGAGTCTCTTCCTGACTTGGTCTGAGGTTATTTCCAAATTGAGCATCTCAAAAAAAAACAACTGAACAGACCCTGACCACCTTTGTGCAGTTTGCAGCCCTGAAGTAAACAATCCCACAACTGCCACACTACAATCTAATACAAAATAAGTGTAGTATTTTGACTGTTCAGTAAATATCATAATTTGCTCATGTATGTCAATATTTATAAGAAATAACCCAGGAGAAGAAAGAAGATCAGTCAGTTTCATAAATGATCAACTGTTATTAAATCTAAGGCCCCGAGAACCGATCACAGAGAGTTGGGGAATGGCTGCAATCAAAGCATTGTAAGATAGTGAAAGATATACCCTTAGGCCCTCTTCTTCCCCCCTTCTTCAAACCAGTGTTCCTCCCTGTCCAAGATGTGTACACTCTCGTCATTGAAAGACTGGCCAGCGTGTTTTGAGGATCACAGAGATGGTCGACCCAAACGATCGGGTCGCCCCAGCACAAACAGAGTGGTGCTGGTTTCAGTCATTATGCAAAGTTACTGTTTATAAAGTTGAGGAAACTCGCAGTCAGCTGAGACTGAAGAAGTAATTTGGATGAGTGACGAAACTGTTCTCCCACTGGTAACGTTGCTAGAGATGAACAGACTCAACTTTTTGTGAGTTCCTTACCTGGATGATTGAACATGCATTAAGACACAAACAAACATCACATGAATGCAAAAAAAAATGATACCATTGGTTTTACATGGTCTTTTATTGAAGGTTTACATCTTGTTTTTAGAGTCCAGTTCTCTTTAAGTTCTGTTTCATGCATGGTATTCACAAACTCACAGTTATCGGCAGTTGGGTATGTCATAACCTGTGATCTTGCATTTCTCTGAGCTGTGACTCAAAGAAATAATATCAATTTCACACCAACTGCAGTTTATGCCACAAGTAACATGCTCACACCCATCCTCTAAACCTCAGCTTAAAACTATGTCAAAAAGCTCAAAAAAGCTTCAAGCTTGAAAAGAGTTCATTTCATTTGCTTTCCTTGTAGTCAGTGCTGGCTGGTCATTTTAAACATGGCCAGGACAGCATGTGCACTTAATTCCAATGAGCCAAAAACTTCCTTCCTCCCATTTATTGTTCAAACATACTGTTTATGAGGGGCAGCCAATCAGAATGAATTTGGCCTAAAGGGAGTGAAAGGGAGCTCAAACAGCTTCTTTCAGACAGTTAAAGCACATTTGTAGCTAATTGTAATAAAGTTAGCACAAAAAGTAAAGAAATTTGTGTTTAGTCAATTATTTCATTGTCGTAACAATGCTTTCTGCCAATATATCGTATGTGTTGGAAAGGCTGTTTATTTCCCCTTAATGCATTTGTAGGTTTAGCAGCAGAGTTGAGCTTATGGGTTGAATCTTCTCTGACAATCAACCAAGAAGCATTATTACAACAAACAAATAATGAACCTAACACAAATTTCCTGACCTTCGATATCATATCAAAAACCATGTTGTACTATATGATGCCTATATGAAGTAAAACTATTCCCCCTGAATGACAAATCTCTTTTGGGGTAACTTTTTCTAAATCTCTAGCAAATGCAGTTCTAATTGCAACAATTTACATCTTCTTTAGAGCAAAAAATTAAGGGAGAAATTATTGTAAAGACTAATCATGTGACATTGACTCTGGTAAACTAAACTTTGCAAAGATTGCATCATGTTTGGGTCATTTACTCTGGTTTCATTTTTCTCTTTGACTTCTGGCAGCAGAGGAGCCTACAGACAAAGACCAAAGCCCAGATGAAAATTCCAGTTATAGCTATTGTTAAAACAGCCACATCTAGGCAGAAGTAGGAATACCAAGGCAGATGAAAACCTGCTGACTGTAGGTGAGGTGCTCCTTTGTTCCTAATGACATATTCAATCCAAAAGATGGCAGTGTCCATTGGAGTCACTGGCTTGTCACGGTGTAGCTGGGACAGATGCTGCATGTTAGTGTGGAAAGAGGGATTCTCAAGAACATCCTTGAGCGCGCCCAGGAAGTCTTCTTTGGTCAGTGAGTAAGCCTCTACAACCCGAGCTGCACCACGGACCTTCAGCCGGAGTAAGTTGTCAAACTGGTCAAAGAGGAGTGGGAGGCCCACAACAGGAACACTGTGGTAGATGGCTTCATACATGCCATTGGTGCCTCCATGGGCCACAAAGGCACGGGTCTTGGGGTGTCCCAGGAGGTCATTCTGAGGTAGCCACTCCAACAGCAGGGTGTTGTTTCCAAGAGATGAAGGTTTTTCACCCACAAAACGCCAAATCACCTTCTGAGGGAGCTCAGCAAAAGCAGCAGCAATGGCCTCTGTGACCTTCCGAGGTAAGACTGATATCAACGACCCCAGAGACATGACAACCACTCCGTGTTCTCCGGAGCTCTGCATGAATGCTTCCAGCTCAGCGGGGAGGGGTTGGGCCTTTTTGCAGTGGAAGCCCCCTACATATACTACATTAGGCATTGTGGGCCGAGGGAACTCAAAGACAAAATCTGCCCTGAACAGCCAGATATCAGCTCCACGCTGTAAAGACAGCAAATCAGTACCAGGAGGGAAGTGTCGTTGGAGCAGGTCTGAGTAGGCAGGATTTATGATCAAGTGCTGTTCAATGGCACTATAAAGATAATGCAGCATATTTTTGATTCTTTCCAGAACGTCCATCTGATCATGGAGCTCACTTCCTGACACAGGGACATATGAGATAGGAGATGGAGCTATGGTGAAATGACCTTCTCCAGTATTAATCCAGCGCACATTAAAAACCATAGGCAGCTTGAGGTAAGTTGCAAGAAGCATTCCTATTGTCAGACCAGGGTCAGTTAACATTAAGTCAAATTTGGTATCCTGTAGTTTCTGAATAAATACTGTGTCTTCTATTATTGTAGCAACTGATCTGGCCAAGATCTTGTGAGCCTGATCTAACATTGACGTGATCAAGTACTGTTGGCAGAACGTGCGTATAAATGTAGGATAAGTGCGACATTCCATAACATCTTGTATCATTTTGTTGTAGTAGTTAATGTCTGACTCATCCTCCAGCATGGTTATATTAATAGAAGTATAAATGGAAGAGTTATTAGGGATGTACCAGCTCTTTGCAGAGCGCAGAACTGTGATATTGTGGCCCCTGGAGTGTAACTGTTCAAGGATAATTTTCATGTTTATCCAGTGGCTACCATCGACAGGGACTACCAGAATGTTGCTGCTGCTACATGGAGGGGGCCTGAGAAGCAGGAACCAGAGCACTGTCAGAAACAGAGGGATGGAAAGACCGGACATTTCCTGGAAGAAACAATAGACAGAAACAAAGAATCAGACTTGTAACCTCAGTGAACGCTAATATATTAAAAGTTTGAAAGTTACTGAGTCACTGGCGAAATGCTTACGTTTCAAACTGGTCTTTATTTTAATCCCATAGTCAATAAACAAATGTTCGGAAACTAACTAGGGCCGATTATCAACTCAGTTTACCTAGTAACACATAGTCAATAAAAACATTTGATGAACTCTGTGCAATACGCGCCTCAGCATCCGTTGACCCCAGTCTGTGATTTTACATGGCCTACCACCACCCTCCCAGCTGCTGTTGTTCCTAATCACTTCCACTTTGTTATAATACAACTAACAGCTCACTGTGGAATATTTAATAGCAAGGAAATTTCGTATCACGGTTTCCCAAAGGAATTCACTAAGCTCCTAAGATTCTTCCACAAATGCTTGTAGAAGCAGTCTGCATGTCTAGGTGCTTGAAATGATACACTTGTGACCATGGAAGTCATCGGAACCCCTGAATTCAATAATTCATGCAAAATGTGAATACTTTTCGCTATATAGTGTTTTGTTTGAACAGAACTTGTCTGCGAATTTAAGTCATTGACATCCATTAGTCTGGAAAGGCTTACAAAGCCATTTATAAGGCTGCGGGACCTCAGTGAACCACAGTAAGAGCCATTATTCACAAATGGAGAAAACACAGGAGTGGCTGGGCTACCATAATGACTTAAGGAGTACATTGAAGAGGTCAGAAAAATCCCCAAATAAACTTCTAAACAGCTACAGGCCTCACTTGTCTAGAATGTATATATACTGTATATATATATATATATATATATATATTTATATATATAAAAAACACCCAGCACGCCCCTGCGAGCGGTTTATCCTTCAAGCTCGGGTCCTCTACCAGAGGCCTGGGAGCTTGAGGGTCCTGCGCAGTATCTTAGCTGTTCCCAGGACTGCGCTCTTCTGGACAGAGACAATCATGGCAGCACAAGAACAAGCTCTGAGTACAAGATCCATAGAGGCTGGGGTCTATCACACCAGGCAAGACCCCAGGTGCAGGCTGTGTAAAGATGCCCCAGAGACAATCCAGCACATAACAGCAGGGTGCAAGATGCTAGCAGGCAAGGCATACATGGAACGCCATAACCAAGTGGCCGGCATAGTGTACAGGAACATCTGTGCCGAGTATAACCTGGAAGTCCCGAGGTCAAAATGGGAGATGCCCCCAAGGGTGATGGAGAATGACCGAGCTAAGATTCTGTGGGACTTCCAGATGCAGATGGACAAAATGGTGGTGGCTAACCAACCGGACATAGTGGTGGTAGACAAACAGAAGAAGACGGCTGTAGTGATCGATGTAGCGGTTCCGAATGACAGCAATATCAGGAAGAAGGAACACGAGAAGCTGGAGAAATACCAAGGGCTCAGAGAAGAGCTCGAGAGGATGTGGAGGGTGAAGGTAACGGTGGTCCCCATGGTAATCGGAGCACTAGGTGCGGTGACTCCCAAGCTAGGCGAGTGGCTCCAGCAGATCCCGGGAACAACATCGGAGATCTCTGTCCAGAAGAGCGCAGTCCTGGGAACAGCTAAGATACTGCGCAGGACCCTCAAGCTCCCAGGCCTCTGGTAGAGGACCCGAGCTTGAAGGATAAACCGCCCGCAGGGGCGTGCTGGGTGTTTTTTTTTTTTATATATATATATATATATATGTATGTTCAAAGGATAAGTGCTACAAACCTCATTGCTATATATATTAGTGCGGATCGCCCTGTGCGAGGGCTGTACGACGTCAACGCATTAGCGTGGCTAGCTCGTTAACGGTTAGGTCGTTAACACGTTAGTGCCATGCAGCCACTGCAGGGGCGATGCGCGTTAACTCGCTAGGGGAGATTTGCTGCGTTAATGCGGTTATTGCATTGACGTCATTTTAACGAGAATAACGCTGACAGCACTAATGTATATATATATATATATATATATATATATGTATATACACTATGTTCAAAGGATAAGTGCTACAAGCCTCATTGCTCATCACTGGTTTTATAACATGTTAAAATCAAACTTTGCCTGAGATAAACTGAGCTTTAACATCTTTCAGGGTCCAATGATCTGTGCTACTAGCTTTGTATTAGATTGTGATCTGGTCTGCTGTTTGTTACCAACAGCAGGTAGCTGTTTCTTTTTCTGTCTGCCACTTTAGCACTTTACCAGTATCATCCAGGTTCTCTCTGTGCAGAAACAACACTGCAGAAGACCCAGATCAAACCAGTAGAATTCTTTACTTTGGCCAGTAGAAGTATATTATCATACTAATTCTGAAGCAATCCTTTTTTATATACAGTCGTCCCTCACTATAACGCGGTTCAGCTTTCGCAGCCTCGCTGTTTTGTGGATTTTTTTTGTGTAATTTTGCATCCTTTTTTTTTTCCTGATCAGCTGTAGACCATTGTCAATCAATCTCCTTTATACCATGTCTCCTGTACAATACAGGAAGCATTCAGCTTGTCAAATTTACCTAAATCTTCAATCGTTAACAGCGTAACTCTTAACTGCTGTACTGTATGTTTTTAAGTTTTCTCCCCAACAAACACAACAATGTATAAAAATTGTTTTGCACTGTCAAATGCACCTGCGGTAATACCCAAAAGGCAGAGGAAGATGCTAACCATCGCACAAAAAGTTGGACTTCTGGACATGCTAAAGGACTGTATTTTTCCGACTATAAGGCGCATTAAGCGAAACAAAACAGTCAGATAAGTCAAACTTTACTCAACTTATTCTTCTTGCTTCCTCTACTTCCATACCATTGATTCATTAATCTTGAATTCTCTGGCAGCTGCTCTATTCCCATGTTCTTGACCTGAAAACAGGGTTTGATCTTTGGTTTCATTCTATAATACTGGACTTTTTCTACGAAGGTTTGAACTTTGAGAGTGTTTAAACAAGAAAGAAAAGTGTGAAATGCCTGTCTGAGAAAAGTGTATAACGTGTGTAGTGAGGGGTTTTACAGCCTTAAAACATCTATAATAATTGTCAAAATTAAAGATGGCTACTTTGTGGATTTCACTTATCACGGGTTATTTTTTGAACGTAACTCCCACAATAAACCACTGTACAGTAACCACTGTACTTCAGACAGTCTCTTCATCCCTTCACTCAGATAAGATACTTTCAAATCTCTAACCTATTGCTCAGCTTTCTGAATTTCATATGGCTGCAGAGACCTATAAATATAAACAGACAGACACATGTCAGTAACAGGATCTGAAGCCACTCATCATGTTACAGACCAAAGTACCTGGGTTTGGGACTGTTGGGATTTTTCCAATGGAAAGAACAGACAATATGTAAAACAAAAAGATACCATATGTAAAAATTCCCATTAAAATTCCTTTTTATACAATAAAAATGAATGAATTTTTTAAATTTGAATTTTAAACATCTTATTAAAGTGGTCATTAATTATACAAATATATAATACCTCAGACTTTACTTTTCCAACAGTCATCACTGTCTGTCCCCTCTATAATCTGTGGCTGGAATTCTTCACACATCCACCCTCCAATTAGCTATTTGTTTGGACTTGTGAGAAGGACGAATATCTTGTTTGAATATGCTTTTTTAAACAGGGTTCAAGTAGTTGCGTTCACCTTTGTATATTACGCTGTATAAAATCCCCAGTGACACTGATATGTGAAGGGCTAAAATAATACACAAGTAAAGTTGTATTATGGCTGACATTTTTAAGTGAAAAGTGTTAGATTATAATAGACCTTACCTGTTTTTTCCTTTATCAAATTCCAGAAGTTTGACTTGTGCTCCAGATGCTACGTGAGCTGAGATACTGTGTGATATGTTTCTGCAGACTGTTGTACCTTTGAACACACACACTATTTTACATCAGGTCAAAGTTCAGAATGTAGATGAGAGGTAACTCATAAAGGTCTGTGGCCTGTGCGTCAAAGTAAAAGTTAAATTAGTGTAGCATGAGTCTAATATGTCCTGTGTTCATGTGTATAGTATGTGTATAGTATGCTTACATATTGCAGATATTTATATATAATTTATCCTACATTTTAGTTTTGTTCTAAGTACTTCACATATTATCCTTATTTTGCCTTTCACCCAGGTGTCTACTGGTTATCAGATGTACTTTTGTTTGGTTTAGTACAAAGTTACCCCTCACCTTATTTCCTGATCCCCTCAACGTTATTTCTCATTTTCTAGAGGAAAGATTTATGACTGTGATTAATGAGTGAGGCATGTGAGAACCCACGTCACAAGGTTTCCATCCTGATTCTGATTCTGATTCTCAAAGTTCACTGAGGAAAATTTAAGCAAAATTCACTCATTGCACAAAAAGTTGGATATTCCCAATAAAGTAAATTCAGTAGTAAAACATGTTTTTTTTTAAATGACCTCACCCAGCGGTCCCCAACCTTTTTTGCGCCACGGACCGGTTTAATGTAAGACAATATTTTCACAGACCGGCCTTTAAGGTGTCACCAATAAATACAACAAAATAAAATGATACAACCAAAACAAAAACTGTGGTATTTTGTAAATATCATAATAAATGCGAATTCACTGTGTAATTGTGCAACTTTATTAGAATAGAATAAAATAAACCTTTATTATCCCACGGATGAGAAATTTCGCTGTTACAGAGCTCTTACAGCAAGGGAAAATAAAATATAAAAGGAAGACACAAGGTGGTCCTATATACATAAGCAACCGAAGTTCGTATATATAGGTATATACAGGTAACAATGTACAGAATATGTATAGAAAAACAGAAAAATTGCACGGAGATATGTATAAAATATACAGAGATATGTATCAAATCTACAAAGCTATGTATAAGTTAGTCCACAAAGTCCAGTTTGTTTTAGTCCAGTTTGTTATTGAGGTGAACACCCAGGTATTTGTACTCCTCAAACTGTACACATTTTCAATGTCCTAAGCCTGGATGTTCACTGGTGTAATAGGGCGTGGCTTCTTGCTGAAGTCAATGACCAGCTCCTTCGTCTTGCTGGCATTGATGCGAAGATTGTTCTGTTCGCACCAGGTTGTGAAACAAACACAGTTGCTTGACTTTTCGGCTCCTCAGCATACATGTTTGCATGGGGCAGGTGGTCACTTGCAAATTACATTATGTACTCTGGACATATTGGTGTGTTTAGCCATTTTGCAAACAATAACAAGCTATTTCAAATGCCACTTTATATGATTTTTCTTTTTCTTTTTCCTTGAAGAATCTCCTCTGTACAATAGAGACCCATGAAGTGTTAAAGAACAGTTTTATGTTATTAGTGTCAGACTGCGATAAAAATGTCAGGTAATTTCCTGAGTAATCTGAAACATTTGCTGTCAGTGACTTGCTTATTTGAAGTGAGTCTTAGATATAATGACAATGTAACTCATCCTGAATCTGAATTCATGCCTGTGCTTGCATTTGTCTGAGCTGTGACTCAAAGAAAGAATATCAATTTAACACCTACTGCAGTTTATGCCACATGTAACACTCTCACACCTATCGTGTAACCTTCACCCTAAAACTATGTCAAAAAGCCAAAAGAGTTCGTCTCGTTTGCTTTCCTTGTAGTCAGTGCTGGCTGGTCATTTTAAACATGGTCAACCCATCAAATAATCAGGACAGCATGTGCACGTAATTCCAATGAGCCAAAAACTTCCTTCCTCCCATTTATTGTTCAAACCCTCTGTTTATGAGGGGCAGCCAATCAGAATGAATTTGGCCTAAAGGGAGTGAAAGGGAGCTCAAACAGCTTCTTTCAGATAGTTAAAGCACATTTGTAGCTAATTGTAATAAAGTTAGCACAAAAAGTAAAGAAATTTGTGTTTAGTCAATTATTTCATTGTCGTAACAATGCTTTCTGCCAATATATCGTATGTGTTGGAAAGGCTGTTTATTTCCCCTTAATGCATTTGTAGGTTTAGTAGCAGAGTTGAGCTTATGGGTTGAATCTTCTCTGACAATCAACCAAGAAGCATTATTACAACAAACAAATAATGAACCTAACACAAATTTCCTGACCTTTGATATCATATCAAAAACCATGTTGTACTATATGATGCCTATATGAAGTAAAACTATTCCCCCTGAATGACAAATCTCTTTTGGGGTAACTTTTTCTAAATCTCTAGCAAATGCAGTTCTAATTGCAACAATTTACATCTTCTTTAGAGCGAAAATTTAAGGGAGAAATTATTGTAAAGACTAATCATGTGACATTGACTCTGTTAAACTAAACTTTGCAAAGACTGTATCATGTTTGGGTCATTTACTCTGGTTTCATTTTTCTCTTTGACTTCTGGCAGCAGAGGAGCCTACAGACAAAGACCAAAGCCCAGATGAAAATTCCAGTTATAGCTATTGTTAAAGCAGCCACATCCAGGCAGAAGTAGGAATACCAAGGCAGATGAAAACCTGCTGACTGTAGGTGAGGTGCTCCTTTGTTCCTGATGACATATTCAATCCAAAAGATGGCAGTGTCCATTGGAGTCACTGGCTTGTCACGGTGTAGCTGGGACAGATGCTGCATGTTAGTGTGGAAAGAGGGATTCTCAAGAACATCCTTGAGAGCGCCCAGGAAGTCTTCTTTGGTCAGTGAGTAAGCCTCTACAACCTGAGCTGCACCACGGACCTTCAGCCGGAGTAAGTTGTCAAACTGGTCAAAGAGGAGTGGGAGGCCCACAACAGGAACACTGTGGTAGATGGCTTCATACATGCCATTGGTGCCTCCATGGGCCACAAAGGCACGGGTCTTGGGGTGTCCCAGGAGGTCATTCTGAGGTAGCCACTCCAACAGCACGGTGTTGTTTCCAAGAGATGAAGGTTTTTCACCCACAAAACGCCAAATCACCTTCTGAGGGAGCTCAGCAAAAGCAGCAGCAATGGCCTCTGTGACCTTCCGAGGTAAGACTGATATCAACGTCCCCAGAGACATGACAACCACTCCGTGTTCTCCGGAGCTCTGTACGAATGCTTCCAGCTCAGCAGGGAGGGGTTGGGCCTTTTTGCAGTGGAAGCCCCCTACATATACTACATTAGGCATTGTGGACCGAGGGAACTCAAAGACAAAATCTGCCCTGAACAGCCAGATATCAGCTCTACGCTGTAAAGACAGCAAATCAGTACCAGGAGGGAAGTGTCGTTGGAGCAGGTCTGAGTAGGCAGGATTTATGATCAAGTGCTGTTCAATGACACTATAAAGATAATGCAGCATATTTTTGATTCTTTCCAGAACGTCCATCTGATCATGGAGCTCACTTCCTGGCACAGGGACATATGAGATAGGAGATGGAGCTATGGTGAAATGACCTTCTCCAGTATAAATAAAAACCATAGGCAGCTTGAGGTAAGTTCCAAGAAGTATTCCTATTGTCAGACCAGGGTCAGTTAACATTAAGTCAAACTTGGTATCCTGTAGCTTCTGAATAAATACTGTGTCTTCTATTATTGTAGCAACTGATCTGGCCAAGATCTTGTGAGCCTGATCTAACATGGACATGATCAAGTACTGTTGGCAGAACGTGCGTATAAATGTAGGATAAGTGCGACATTCCATAACATCTTGTATCATTTTGTTGTAGTAGTTAATGTCTGACTCATCCTCCAGCGTGCTTATATTAATAGAAGTATAAATGGAAGAGTTATTAGGGATGTACCAGCTCTTTGCAGAGCGCAGAACTGTGATGTTGTGGCCCCTGGAGTGTAACTGTTCAAGGATAATTTTCATGTTTATCCAGTGGCTACCATCGACGGGGACTACCAGAATGTTGCTGCTGCTACATGGAGGGGGCCTGAGAAGCAGGAAACAGAGCACTGTCAGAAACAGAGGGATGGAAAGACCGGACATTTCCTGGAAGAAATAATAGAAACAAAGAATCAGACTTGTAACCTCAGTAACTTATAACCTGTTAGCTTTCACTGAGTCAGTGGTGAAGCACCTACGATTCAAACTGGTTTTTGTTTTAGTCAATAACACATAGTCAATTTTTTTTTCTGCACACTGTGCGCATCCGCTGACTCCAGCCCTTGATTTTACATGGCCTACCACCAGCCTCCCAGCTGCTGTTGTTCCTAAAGTGAGCTCAGGTGAAGCAAGAGCATAAACTCTGTGAGCCTGATTCTTTAAGGTGCCTGAAGATTATCCCAAGCTGATTGATTAGACATGCCAATGTGACAGAGTTACACACATTTACAGTCACAAATGTCTGCAAGTATACTGGATCATTCTTACACAGAGAGGAACAGGACTGTTTGAATGAAGCTGTGAGGAACATTAAAGTAGAAGAGACCCATGTTTAACGGACAGAATAATGTTTCTTTAACAGGTTTGCAAAGGCAGCAAAGTTAAAGAACACATGAGTGTGACTGAGTGTGAGATGGGTGTTTCAGGGAACGAGGGAAGAAGGAAGCAGCAAGGTCACACAGCGGAGGGAAAATAATAAAGTAGTTACAATAACAGCCTGATTCAGTGTTCAGCAGTCATATCAGTGAAACACAGCCTGCCCCACCTATCCTCTGACTCTGTGGAGTTACATAAACCTGAGCCAAAGAGCAGGAGTCAGTTGGAGGTATAGGCAGCCCACAGACCTACAGACGTGTAGTATGCAGCTCTGAAGAATTGAAAAGAACACAAATCCATTCATCTGAGGAGAGAACTAGCTTCCAGCTCTGTTTCTGTGCAGATTGGGCTTCAACAGTTATCGGAATGAACCTCCGAAGTCACAACAGAAAAAGCTTTGCGTAAAGTAGTGGATAAATCCCATTACCAAGCATGTAAATTCTACTTACACCAAAGCGTAGCATGAACCTGCAAGCACTGCTCCAATGTGATTACATGTGGTTCATCATGTGTACGGCAGGAACAACTAACGAGGCACTGGGATTCGGTCTCTGGTTAGCTCAATCTGCGAAAACAAACCTATGCATTCTCCAAGCAATGCCTTTCCCACTGAAATTAATAAAGTTAATGTCAGGTGTGAAAAGTATTTGAAACTTGCGGTTGTGAATAAAGGTTGAAGTCCTTACTAATAAGCTTGTGGAGACGAATGTTAGGAAATATATTAACCTGTATTTCCCGACCTTGGTTCATGTCATTTCTTGTCATGGAGCGGGCAGGTTCACCGTTTGTGGTGTTGGGATTTATGTGGCAATATTATTGTAAATAACATGGTACACTGTGTGCTACAAGTGGTGTGTGCCTCAGGTTTGGTGAGTCGTTTTTTTTTTTTTAACCCTAATTAGCGCGGATGCAGCTTGCTAACTAAGTTTTCCAGTGTTAGCTGATAAATTAGCACAGTACAGTACTTGTAGGGTGCTAAGTTATCAGCACACAAACACATGCTGTTTATCTCTGACGTGCAATCACTTTCATTCACGTTAATCCATGTATTCCGTGTTCACGCTTGTCTTCTCACAAATGACCTCCTAACAGGTTAGGGCAGCACTACATATCTTATACCATGGAAAAGATAGGATGATATTCCTGGATTAGGAAAGCTGATAAAATTTTACTTTCACATCCAAAAGTAGAACCAAATACGCATCAGCTTGAGAATGCTGAGCAAGCCAGAACGGATTTTTGAGATGAGATATCCAGACAAAGACATCCAGTAATGTGTTTTGGATATTTCAATATGATAAAAAAAAAACCCCAGAGGCCTAAAATACTGGAAGGATTCAGCAGGATTAAAAGCAGGATGTGGCCTCCTGCCTGTATTGTTGATCTCTGCCCACCTGGCACAGTGAGCAGATGCTGTAGATAGCAGATTGGATATAGTCAGCTGCCACGTGTCCCTAAGTAGAGACACAAAATGTCTCAAGGGAGAAAAGGTACAAGGCATCTGTCTGAATATACGTAGAATCATGCAGAGTGCGATGGGACGAACAACATCTGGTATCCGCAGCACGCTGCAGCACATCCAGCAGATGGAGACAGAAATGCTTTCATGGTGGTTTTACAGAAAGAGAAGCAGCTGGAGGCAAAGCAACCTGCAGAAGGTCACATGGCTGTGCTGTGAAAACAGGCCTTATCTGAGAAGCTGTATCACATTCTTTATTTTAGAAAGGTTCAAAATAACTAATAAAAGATAGTTTGTTGTAAGATAGATTCATTAGATTCATTGTAAGATGTTAGATTTATCACTGAAATGTTCTAAATACAGACTTTAGTCTATATAAGGACAGTTAGAGAAAAGTGCTGTCGATATTCAACATCTTTTCAATTCAGCGCATTAAAAATCATATATATATATATAGATATAGATATATACATACCAGAGGCCTGTGAGCTTGAGGCTCCTGTGCAGTATCTTTGAGATCTTGGAGATCTTGGAGGTTGTTCCTGGGATCTGCTGGAGCCACTCGCCTAGCTTGGGAGTCACCGCACCTAGTGCTCCGATTACCACGGGGACCACCGTTACCTTCACCCTCCACATTTTCTCGAGCTCTTCTCTGAGCCCTTGGTACTTCTCTAGCTTCTCGTGTTCCTTCTTTCTGATGTTGCTGTCATTCGGGACCGCTACATCGATCACTTCGGCCGTCTTCTTCTGTTTGTCTACCACCACTATATCCGGTTGGTTAGCCACCACCATTTTGTCCGTCTTTATCTGGAAGTCCCACAGGATCTTAGCTCGGTCATTCTCCACCACCCTTGGGGGCGTCTCCCATTTTGACCTCTGGATTTCCAAGCCATACTCGGCAAAGATGCTTCTGTATACCATGCCAGCCACTTGGTTATGGCGTTCCATGTAGGCCTTGCCTGCTAGCATCTTGCACCCTGCTGTTATGTGCTGGATTGTCTCAGGGGCATCTTTACACAGCCTGCACCTGCGGTCTTCCCTGGTGTGATAGACCCCAGCCTCTATGGTGCCCATGATTAGTGCCTCTGTGCTGTCTTTCAGTCTGGCTTTCTCCAGCCATTGGTAGGACTTTTGGATGTCAGCTACTTCCTCTATCTGCCGGTGGTACATACCATGCAGGGGCCTGTCCTTCCATGCATGAGCATGCAGTTGGTTTGAGCCATCTTCCCTATTCCTGGATGTTCGTTGTCTCATCCTGGACGGTGGTACTGACACTCCCCAGTCCCTGGCCTACTTCCTTCGGCTTAGCATACAGGCTCAGAGTGCTGCACTTGGGGTGAAACCCTCTATGCGTAGTCAAGAGCTTCCTGGTCCTGATGTCAGTGGCTTCTAACTCCTAGGTCAGGGGTAGGGAACGTTAGTCTTCGAGCGCCGGTGTCCTGCAGGTTTTAGATCTCACCCTGGGTCACCACACCTGAATCAAATGATTAGTTCGTTACCAGGCCTCTAGAGAGCCACAAGACGTGTTGAGGAGCTAATTTAGCCATTTAAATCAGCTGTGTTGGATCAAGGACACATCTAAAACCTGCAGGACACCTACTCTCGAGACCTGGCGTTCCCTACTCCTGTCCTAGGTCATTAAAGTTCTGTGGTTACTACATGGCTATGAAAAAATGTCTCCTCCACATAAAATAACACTAAAGTATTATTGTTTTGCTCATCTAAATTTCATTTCATTTGTTGCATGGTGAACTTAACACACTAGACTTTTTGCAGTTATCCAAGCTTTGTTAAGATCATAAACTCAGGAATGCTAACACTTAAACATGAAGTCATTTAGCTCAGCAGGACAAGTGAAGCATCAAAATCTTTGAAGTACTGTGTTTGAGCCACTGAGTTTGTGCATGTTTGTTCTTTATTTTTTATTTTTTTATTTTCTCGCTGATAAATAGGCATGAAAAGCAATCCTTGAATACAAGGATTTCTCTTGCTAGAAGCTCTAATAAGAATCCAGGTGTCGGAAGCACCTGCAACTGATGTGAAATGAACATCCCAGATTTTGGTCCAACTTTCATTTTGGAACCGTTCTTCAGTCATAACAAGACATTGCGCAGAGACCACAAGCTGAAGGGCCATCCATATACTTTTAAAGAATGCAATAAATTCTAAGAATCAAGCAAATACAAAGCAAAGCAAAGGAAAAATACATAAAAAGAAAACAACTGCAAATGTGTACACATAAATAGTCATCATCAGTTTACCAGCATGCCTCTATAGGTTGTATAGGTTGTATGGGTGTATATCACAGAAACCCAGTGTCTGCTGAACTCCATGTTGATGATTTATGGCTGTCATGTGCTGATCTTTAATCCAGTATCTTTAAAACAGTATGTGAGGACTCAGGGCTGTGTGTCGGACAGGGTCGTCTGCAGTACGGGGGCCCCACAGGGAACGGTTCTGGCTCCGTTCCTCTTCACCATCTACACTGCAGACTTCTCCCACAACTCCACCCAGTGCTTCCTGCAGAAGTTCTCTGATGACTCTGCAATAGTCGGCCTCATCACTGATGGGGACGACAAGGAGTACAGAGGACTGACTCAAGACTTTGTGGACTGGTGCCAGCTGAACTACCTCCAGATCAACGCCAGTAAAACCAAGGAGCTGGTGGTAGACTTCCGCAGGCACAAGCATCCTCCACTGCAACCACTGAACATCCAAGGTATGGACATCGAGGCTGTAGACAGCTACAGGTACCTTGGTGTTCATCTGAACAACAAACTGGACTGGACTCATAACTCAGACGCCCTCTACAGGAAAGGGCAGAGCAGGCTGTACCTGCTTCGGAGACTCAGGTCGTTTGGAGTGGAGGGCCCACTCCTGAAGACCTTCTATGACTCTGTGGTGGCCTCAGCCATCTTTTATGGTGTGGTCTGCTGGGGGGGCAGCATCTCTGCTGGGGACAGGAAGAGACTGAACAGGCTGATCCGAAGGGCCAGCTCTGTTCTAGGATGCCCTCTGGACCCAGTGGAGGTGGTGAGTGACAGGAGAATGGTGGCTAAGCTGTCATCCCTGTTGGACAACATCTCCCACCCCATGCATGAGACTGTGACAGCACTGAGCAGCTCCTTCAGTGGGAGACTGCGGCACCCACGGTGTGGGACGGAGAGATTTCGCAGGTCTTTCCTCCCCACTGCTGTCAGACTCTACAATAAAGACTTTTGCAGCTGATCAAACACACAAACCCACACATGTGCAATAAGACTGCTATACGTGCAATTCTTCTTCTGACGAAGTTGTGTTTTTGTATTTTCCTACTCAGTTGTATATAGTATTTGTATTTCTATTTTATTCTATTGTATATATTATTCTATTCTATTTTATTCTATTGTATATAGTATTTTATTTTATTTTATTGTATTTTATTGCATTCCAGTGTTTTCTAATTTCTGCTACATAACTTTGCACTTTTGCTGTAACAAAACAAATTTCCCACCTGTGGGACTAATAAAGGCCATCTTATCTTATCTTTTCTCAGAAGTGTCATGCTTGAAGCAGAAATCCATCTAAATGGCCCTTGCTTTTTTCAAATAGCATGACGGCACGAATGATGGTAATGACGTCTCTGTTAGTGATTCATATTGGGACATGTTGACAAAAGTGATGGTATTCTTCCTCATTTGGCTCCCTCTTGCTATCTGGCACCATGTACAAGGCCCGCAGAAAGAAGTGGTACATGCAGTTATTGCATACCGTTCCCTGTGCAGACACGAGCTAGGGGCAAGGATCAAGGGAGTTAAATATACAGAAGAAACAAATGTTATCAAATAGTTCATGTTCACAAAGCTATAACAGCTCTATAACACAGCTGATTGCTTGGCTGTGGTCATTAATCATAGTCCAAGTCAATCTAAACAAAAACGCCTGGAACAAAAGTAGAGTGCAGAGTGGAGTACGACCCTCTGAAACAACCACGAGATTTCTCAGAGGCCGTCTGAGAAAGTAAAAACAGACTGAACACGTCGAAGCTGATCCCAAATCAGATAAACTGTGAAAGCAGCTGTGACTTTTGTGATGGTTTGCTAAGTACTGACGCAGTTACGGTGCCATTTATTTATGAAAAAAAGCCTCAGTAATAATAAATGTGTCATATGAACCTGCACCTCAATACTGTATCACTGGCATATCAACACCCTGACAACTGTGGTCATCCATGGAATGAGTCCAGAAGGATCCAGGACAGGTAAACGCAGATACTCCCAAACGTCTCCTGCTATCTTACAGGTAATGCATGAAAGGCATTACCTAAGGCACCAAAAAAACAAAGCAGTCGGTACACATCAATGAGATTTTAGCTGTTAGATATGTGCAAGTGCCTCCTTTTGATCTTTTACACCTTTTAAAAGTAAACACAGTTATTGTTTACCTCACTCAGTTTCTGTCCTGATCCTGTATTTATACTGAACCTGAAAACAGCTGCAGATGCCAGAAGCTCACAGGTTGGTTATAGGGGTCATGACAGAGGCCCGGGGATGTAATGACCATCTGGCCATATTTGGTGGATGCTTCACCTGATGGCAAAGGTTCCCTCAAAACCTTAATGCTATGTGTTCACACATGGCAGTGGCAAAGTGAGTAAATCAGAGAAATACACTAATTCATACCCTCCTCATCATCATAAATAGTTTGAACTTAACGTTAACATCGAACAAGTCGCCCAGTAACCTATTTAGGGTAAAGATTAGGTTGGAATGTTCCTCTTAAATGGAACTGGTATACCTAAATAGAAACATTAAGACAGAAAACTTTAAGGTCAAAATGCATGAACGAGAGTTGCTAAATCAACATCTTCTCAAATTATGCTGATTTAGCATGTGGGTAAAATCCAACTCAGAGTTGATGCTTACGCGTAAAATGCTGATAAAAATGACTTGTTTGAACCTTTAAAGGGATATAGAGTAGAACAAAGGAGTCCTGCGGAGCAGTGGCATGTGGCTCCGTCCCCATATTTTGAAATTCACTGACAAGTTGTTGACTCTGGCATTTCCTTGGATTCACACCACACTATTGTTTTAAAATCGATTTGCAACATTTAGTATTTATTACGAGTCACAGAAACAATCCAACACAAAATATTTAGCAGCAACACAGAGATCAGCTAAATAGATATGCACAGGAAATGGAATATTAGCGGTGAAACAGAGAATATTTACAGTGAATAATCAAAGAGTTTACAGAAGCAAAATGGAAATATTTGACATTCTTCAATTCTTCCCCAACAGCCCACTCACTAAACCGAACTGAACTGGATAAGCAGACACAAATATGGATGGATGAATGCTTTAATCTCAAAATCCTAATTTGATATGTACATTCAGTATAAACAGCATTACCATATAATCATTATTAACCAAAACAGATGCATTTTTGCTCATAAATAACATCCTGGAAAACAGTGTTGTATAATTTAATGTGTAGTTTAAATCAGTGTGCTAAATCAGTCAAATCAGCTGTGTTTGTGTTTCCTTCATTCTTCTAGAAGGTGAGCATTTAATATGAAGATGGTGTCAAAATAGCATTAAATTAGGACTGTAGATAAAAGCTCTCTTCGCTTTGCAAACCCATAATAACATTTTATAAAGGCATTTTCTCAAGTGGTGAAATTCATGTCATTGTACATTTTGACATAACATTGCAGCATGGTGTTCACTGTAAATTATGTCCCGATTTACAGTAGAATAACTAATAAAGTAAAACGTGCTGTAGCGTGTGGCTACCTTGTGATCACAAGTGTCAGTCACTTAAAAAGGTTTAAAGAAACAAAGATGCACATTGTGAACTTCTCACCTCAATTGAGTCATAAAACCAAATGGTGACATTATCATAACAATGTCCAGTTTTTACATATCCATATATATATTTATAATGCTTACATGATCAGTATGTTGTAGTGTCTTGTGTGTATTAAAGGATAGAACAATAACAAGTTTCACTTCACTAAAAAATGTTCCATTAACCCAGCAATGTGCATAAATAGTACTCGCTATGTGCACAGAAGTACTGTGAACCCCAAGTCTACCTTACCATTAGAAGAGAAGAAGATTTTCTTGCATACACTTATCATCATAAGGGAAACTATATCTTCTAAGGTTACTGAAAAGAAATAGTTTGTAGAGTTGAGCTCTATTAGTTTCCACCAGCGAAAGAATATAATCTCACAATCTAAGTAGTTACTCAAAGGAACACAAAGCTCCCTGCTCTAATATTGAAATGCCTTTTTATCACAGCTCTTTCACTTCATCTTGGGACAAACTGAACTTTCCTCTCCGCGGGACGCATTGTGTCCCTGCTGAATTCTCTGAGGTAACCGGGAGTGGCTCCAGAGCAGAGGAAATGTGATTAAATCAACTCCTGTACCCTGGAGGACACACTGCGGGGAGAAAGTCAGTTCTGGACGTGTCTAGACCAAGTGCGCCCCCTGCAGGGATGTTAGATGGGTGTATCTGGCTGAAGAAGAAGAAGAAGAGGCGTGGGATGCTGCTCTTCTTTTCAGCTCTCTGGAGATCTGGAGCCAAGATAGCGGATAGCAGCAGCATCCATACAGGCAGTCGCTCCACACACTCCCCTGTGAGACACACGAAGAGAAGCTTGAACGCAAGTGGGAGGCTCAAACAAAAGGTGAACATTTACATTTAGGTGTGAAAGAAACGCCAAGCAGCAGATTGGTACTGCAGTAAACCAGCACGATTACTTAAAGTCAGACTACAAATAGAGTCAAATATTTACATTACAGTTTTGCAACATTTCTTTTTGGCAAAGAAGGCCAGATTTTAAAAAATGCATGCAGTGTGGATAAAAGCAGGCCGTGTCTTTGTCAGTGCAGGAGTACTAAGTGTTCTTGTGTTTCAGTGAGAATCCTCTCTCTGAGGACACCGGCTTTCTTGCAGCCAAGTCTTTGCTCATAGCAACAGAGAAAGGACTTGTCAGTAATGTCAGGATGAAAATGCTGGTGGGTGAGATTTGATAAATCAATAAAGTCTGAGAAACAGCAAAACAGCCGATGTTCATTCCATGCACAGCTTCGGCATGTGATTTTCCCTTCATGATACTGAGTCAGCACAGCAACTTTGAGGCCAGTTTCTGTCGGTTTTCTTTCCCTACTATCACTCCTCGCTGTAGAACAGTAGGTCTAGCCTTGTGTAAGTTAAACCTCTAGCTTCATTTTGGCTTGATTATGATGTAATATGACCTTTACCAACAGACAGCATTTATTAGGCCTAATTGGAAGTTTTGTGTGGGTCTGTGAAGTTTTGGCAAATGAAGTCCTGTTCTTCTATTTTGATTAACAGATACATTAGTCTGTGCACTGCACCTCTATGGTTTATGGATACAGCTAAACAAGCTTGCTTTGCAGATCATCAAGTGATCTATTAGTTGAGTGTGGCCCACAGACCAGCAGCATCCAATGCAAACCTTTTGTACAGAACTGACAAAAGGAGGAGAGGACACTACTGTACTCTTACAGAAAATCTCCAAAACAGCATTTGTCTTCCTTCCAACTCTTTGTTTCTAGTCAGCAAAGCAGACTAAACCTTTTTAACACTGAGAAATATGGTTGGTTAGAAGACTTGCCAGCTCATGAAGGTTTAAAAAAAACCCATAAACTATTACCGACATCTGATAAACACAAATTACAAACACTTTCAGGGTACACATCAGACAGATTTTTCTCTCAAAACTACGTCAATGTCATGCTAATGATAAAAGACAGCTCGTTTGATGTGTCTCCGCAGTTGAAAGACTTTTGCGGGTATTTTGACAAGTCCCTGGCATTACATCAGATAAAAATTAAGATATTTCACTTTCAAGCCCAAAAAATAATGAGAACAAGTTGTACCAAATTCCATGCGAGTCCAATTACTTGTTTAAGACATTTCATCTATAAGGTGAATCTCATAGTAACACTACAAGAAATCCTGCTGGCCTTGGTAATCACCAGTGTCTACCCCAGTGATTCTCTGGGCACCATGAATGTCTATGAACAGTGAAACTGGGGGTAACTGAAGAAAATATAGCGGGATAAATATATTTAATTCTTACAGAAAGATGACCCTGAACATCAGAGTATGTAAGTAAGTTTCATTTTCATGTTATGTACCGTTACGGCCTTATCTCTTTCCTCTTATGAGAGAATAGTTGCCTTGTTGCACAAACAGCCTACATGCTGGGACTTGTTTTCATAAGAATTTTTGGCACCCTCCTAGCTCATGCTCTGCGGTATTGACAGCCACTGACAGCCCACTCCACCTCCATTAAAGCCAACATTACCAACCACCTCCTTCTCTCCGATGGCAGCGCTCCAGCATCTGCCTTGCTGGCCTTCAACCACTCCCACCTTATCGCTCCTTTTCTTCACTGTCCCAGAAAGGACAGCCTGGCCTTATCCGACATCAAACTGAACATTTGCTGTTTGCATGGGAAACAGCTGTTTCATATTAGCTGAGCACTGATCAGTGACGGCGACCTGATGTCTATCAGGAGTCTGTGTTCACACATGCAGGTGGATGAGTGCTCAGTGTGGACAAACACAGCAGTGAGGCAGTAGGTGGGTGCCGGAGCAGTTCAGTACTTAGTTGTTTATTCATTTGGTTATTCATAGCAGTTATGCGGACTTATTTATTTAATAATTAACAAATATCTAATGTTACCGCACAGACTAACAATATTGTTTGCGTTGCTCAAGTAATAACTGGTGTCATTACGGTAACACATAGTGACGCTGGATCTATTTCTCCTGTGTGCTGTTATTGTGATTCATCACTTATATACCTCAATCTCCTCAGCTACAATCAGAATTATTCAAAGGCCCAGCAGCTCTGTGTAATTGAGCTGGGGACACAATGCGCTGCATCAGGAAGCAATCAGCTGCATTCTGTTTATCATGACATCAACTACAACTACAGGGATAGATTCCTTCATTTGAATGAAAGACTTTATAATCGCTAACAGTTAAAGTAAAGTTTAACTTGTGTTTGAAAAATGACGGCTTTGTCATTTATTCACTGAGAAAACTGTGACAAAAGCTTTAATCACATCAGTGTTGGTGCCAACACTGAATTTAAACAGAGACCATGGTCAGTTTTGTTCACTGGCAATTGCATATAAGATTTATTCAGACAATATGCCTATATCCTATTAAATACCGCCAACAGAAGAAGGGGGGAAAACATTGAAACCCGCTCAAACAACAGTACAGAGCCACATATGACTACATGGTACAGAAGTGGCACCTGTTTTGCAGAACAGCTAAGTTCTATTAATACAGTCTTAATGAAGTTAATAACAGATGCTTGTGTACAGAAGTGCTCCCTTAACTTCGAGACATTATTTTTTGATGACAGCACACATCAAATAATACTGTGAGTATTGAAAACTAAAAATAAAATTGTGGTTTTTTTGGCTTGAACTGGTGGTAAAAAATGATAAGCTAGCTAGCATTTAATCACAAACCTCACTAAAACTCATGTGAAGCAGCTCCCCAGCTTCAGATAGTAGTTTCTAGTACTATCATCAGTGAAGCACATGGGAAAATACATTTTTGAAGACATGGTGTCAGTCTTTTCAGAGGAGTTTAAAAAACTCGTAGTGTCCAGGACAAGGAGACATGTAGCCTTTCTGTGTGATTGCTATCAGTATTAGCATTAGCAAAATGTTCCTTTTCATTCACTAACCATTTGTGTTTACTAAGCAGCAACCTGTGGAGCTCTGGACTCACTAAAATGTGAGTATCTAGTATTTTATCTGTATCTTAGCAGTAAATAGTTACTGTCTCTATGAAATCGAAGCTTGCTAGCACTGTGTTGTAACTTTAGCTTAGCACTCCATCTTGTCAGTCAAAGACAGTCATTTCTACCACAAAAAAAGAAAGAAAAAACATTTGCCACCACTCCATTGTCCATTAAAAATAGATTTGGATAGGATTTAAGCCCAAACACTGGAATAAATAAGAACTTGAATTAAATAATTACTAAACTGCTACAAAGACCCACCTTGGAACTTTATAGTCTAAGGCGCAATATCTCCATCTCCTTAGGCTCTAAAGTTCCAAACTTGAGACTGACTAGAACAGCGGTCCCCAACCTTTTTTGCGCCACGGACCGGTTTATGCCCGACAATATTTTCACGGACCAGCCTTAAGGTGTCGCGGATAAATACAACAAAATAAAACTAGTACCGCTACCGAAAAAAAGAAGATTTATTCATAACACACGTGAAAAGACCCAGGAAAACCGAGTTAACGATAAAAACGATAACAAAATAACGCTGAAAACCGATAAAAACCCTGAAACCATACATTTCACACCTGAGCCTCAACTCTCGCGGCCCGGTACCAAACGACTCACGGACCGGTACCGGTCCAAGGCCCGGGGGTTGGGGACCGCTGGACTAGAAGACATGAACTAAAATATCTATTTGTGCATATTTCTCTAGGTTGTATTATGTAAGTGTTACTGGAGGTTTCCTTATTTCAAATATACATATACTGACATTTTTTGTCATTAATGCTTAATTTTATTATTAATTCTATTATTAATGTTTTGGTGAGGCTCAGAGAAGCCAGCTGCCCCTAGTGGGGTTAGAGATGCTTAGACCTCACAGGTTTTATTTTAAAATGTCATGTCAATTTGAGTGTGGTACATCTTAGAATTTAATCAGAAAACAATTTTATGTGTTTGTTTGTTTGTTTTTTTAAAGGCATAATTTATGCTGTTTTCTAATACCTTTATGCCATATCGCTGCCTGACAGAAGCCCTCATGGCAAGAGAGGCTGGCGGTACACAGCCTATACAGTCCAGCAGAGGTAGGCAGGGGCATGCTCCCACTGCACTGGTCACTTTACAGGTAAAGACTGGGAGGCAGCACAGGGCAAAACAGCCTGCATAGATTACATAAATACACTATATTAAATCACTGGCAGCTAATAAGAGTTCAATCCAACTATCAGTCAATCACTGGGGATCAGCAAAGACAATGTAATAATTTCATATACTTACAGTCGCCCATGTCTTTGTAGCACTCACACAGACCAGTGCTCCATTGCCCTTCCTCTTGAACCGTGCTCTGTGGCTGAACCTGTACCACCTGTCGCAACATTGTTGAACTATTCAAAAGAAAAGTGGATTAACATAAGAAGATAAAAGATAAGAAGAAAACTATATTACAATTGCAAATAAATTCCTTGGCGATGCTCATTACATATTGAAGTTTAGTCCATCTATCCATTTTCTGTTGCTTATTCAAGTTTGGGTCAGAGCAGAGATACCCTGACCTTCCTTTCCCAAGATCATCTGTGGGGACATTGAAGCATTCCCATGCCAACCAAGAGATTTAATCTTGCCAGCGTCGTGGAGAGATCCTATCCTGAATCTGCCTTCTACCCTTCTCCTGGTAGCACATGGTAGGAAACACCTCACCTAGGAGGCATCAAGGAGTCACCCTAATCAGATGCACTAATTACCTCAGTTGGCTCCTTTCAGTGTGAAGGAGAACTGGCTCTACTCTAAGTCCCTCCCATATGACCAAGGAGCAGTCCAAAGCGTGGTTGGACTGCATTGCTCCTTCTGAGTATGAGGCTCAATTCATCCCCCTTTGTCCCGGTCCTTGCCTTCACTGCAGAAGGTGTGTGGGATTGAAGAGATTATTGAAGCATTCTTTCTACCACCATTATACTCTCATTTGAGGTTAGCAGCTGTCCTTGCCCACTCTGTGCAGTGTGAGGAAGAAGTCACTACCCCTTCCTGTTTCACCTGATGATTTGCTAGAAATACCTTGAAGTTGACCAAGTCTTTGCTTTAGCCACTGCCAGGGTCATATTGTCAACTGCCTCCGGAGTCCAACAGGCTTGCCACGCTTGACAGGACTCCTTCTTCATCTTAGCTGCTACCTTCACCTCTGCGGTCTATCTGGTTTGGGAGTTACTGCCACTCAGGCATCAACTACCTTGGAGCCACAGCTGCATAAATCAGCTTTGGCAACAGAGGTGCACGATATGAGGGACTAATTGTGGACCCTTGGAATGCTCTCAAAGCTTTACCAAAGCTGGGATTTGAAGATCCTGTGGAGCAGGCTTTTCCCAGACACTCCTTAAGAGCCTTTACTGTACATAGAGTAAACCAGGTTTCTCCAGCATCTTCCACTGCCGCCTGATCCAACTCAACACCAGTTGGCAATCAGCTGATGCCTCTGTCTCTCTCTTTACCAAGATTTCTAAGACATATGGTTGCAGGTTTAATGATAAGATTACAAAATCAATCCTCAAACTGTGTCTTAGGGCATCCTGGTGCCAAGTGCACTTATGGACAGTCTTATGCTCAAATACAGTGTTTGTAATTGACACACAGTGGTTAGCACAGAAGTGCAACAAGAAAACACCACATGAATTCAGATCACTCAGGTCTTCCCTCCCAATCACACCGTCATTGTCCATGTGAACGCTGAAGCATTCCAGCTGAACAATTGTGTCCCCATCACGCATACCTTCAAACATCTTCCCCAGGGACCCCAAGAAGGTTGAGTACAAACATGATGTGGCACATGAGCACAAATGACAGTCAGGACCTGTTCCAGGTTCCAGGTCCAAGGCACACAGAAGCAATTCTCTAATCCACTGGGGGGAAAAACTCCAATCTGCAGGTACCAAACTGGACAAATACAAGTCTACCTACTCCTGCTCACCACCTCTTCTACCAGAAGTCATATTTCATACTCCTAAAGCCAGATTCAACCAGAAACCAGGCTCAGGGTCACCAGGATTTCCACCCCTGACCCCTGCCCGATCCACAAAGTATAAAACTCCCTGAGTCGGGAGTTCACCACAGAAATTAGACATTCCCTCATTCAAAAATGAAATTATATTATTAATAGGTTAGGAATATGGAAAATAAACACCTGTGAACATTTTTGCAGTTACTGTAGCAATGAGTTATTTTTTGTTTATTTCTGCCCCTGCATAACCCACACAGATTAACATCTCTACACAGCAGCAAAAAAAAACAAAACAGGTACAGATGTACAAACTAGCAAACTTTGCATTTGTGACCTCGGGAGCGAGCTGCCTCACCTCTCACTCATTAAAGTATTAAACACTGCTGTCTTCTAACATGAGCTGTTATTTAGCTTTATCTCTTCAGCCACATTCCAATCACTGAGGAGATAAAATATTCCACTAGAACTCTGTTACAGGAGCAGGCCGGGTTACAGGCAGCCTTCCGTCTGAGGAATAATTCGCATCGCTGTTCCAGAGAGTGTGGAAATGTTCAACCAGACTTGATAGAATAGATGACTCACCTTATCCAAACCGTTGTAAGCCAAGTTTTCTGCTCTACTCTGTTTCACTTTTTCTTTCTTTTACTCTTCCCTTTTTACTTACATATATGAATGCTGCTCTTTAGTCACCACCTGACTGTAATGTTTTGGTGTAAATATGGGTGAAACGAGACAAACAGGCCCTTTTGTTCCCATGACAGTTTGCTTTGCTGACCTGCAGTGTGCTGAGTCCAGTGACAGGTTAGTTAAGTGTAAAAATTAGTTTAGACACAAACATTTGTAGGAAGCTATGTAAAATAAAACGATTGCATAACTCAACACCTCTAATTTAAAAAATGAGTAATTTGGAATTTCACCATCCGAACAGGGTTTCCAGTGATTCTTCTTGGTAAACCGTTTCACCACAAACAATGCCTCCACTATGATATCTGATTTCTCATTATCCTTGTTGAAGTGTGCAAAACAGATAACAGGAAAGGCCCATTCACTAACGCTTACGCTTATCACACAGAACCTGTTGTTCTCCTGCATGAGGGCTAAAGCTGAGACGAATGATCATAAAAGAGATTAAAAGAGGTGACATTCCACGTAGGCAGTAAATAGGTGGGTATGGAAAATATAAGAAAATAGAGATTATTCACAGCACAAACTGACAAGAAATAGATAGAAAAGAAGAGAGGGGAATGGTGGGAAGGACATTAATATTTTCATAGAAGATATAAAGCACTAAAAATAACTCCGTTTCATATCGTGTTTCATACTGTGGTGATCTGTTGTAATACTGTACTTAATATTTCACAGGCCCACAGAGTAATGTTCTCATTTCACAACCAAAATGCAATAGTTGTGAAATAAAGCAAAGCTAGACTTTGTCATTTTGGGAAACACCTATTTCCTTAGTTTAAACTTAGAAAGCAAGATTCCAGTAAAATCCACAATTTCGTGGTGTTTATATCAAATTCTGACTCTACCATCCTAAAGTCACAGCAAAAACTGTCCAATGTAGTTGAACAAATGCAACAAAACTTTTAGCATGAACAGAAAAGGGGAGGAGAGGCACAACAGGGTTTTACAGCCATCTGTAAAACACGGTGGCGGCTCTGTCATGGTTTGGAGCTGCATTTTAGACAGTGGTGTTGGTGATCTTTTCAAAATTGACAGAATTATAAACATTGAAATGTACTGACAGACTTTAATCTACCAGGCAAGAGCATCTAGAAAGTCTTGATGCATGCTCAATCATCTAAGTAAATCCCAAAAGGTTGATTCTGTTCATCTGGACGCAGCGTTTTCAGTGGCAGAAACGTTTCGTAAATCATCCAAATGACTTCTTCAGTCTCAGCTGACTGCAGGTTTCCCTAACCTCATAAACAGTTCATTGAAACTAGCACCACTTGGTATAAGTGGTTTAGTATAAACTGACAAGGAGAGACAAGATGAGAACTGAAAAGGGGGACAGGCTGGAATAATTCTGTATCCTGATAAAAAGAAATATAAAGGTCCATGAGACAACTTTGTGGTGATATAGAAATAAAATGTAACTGAACTGAATATTTAGAAAAATGAAAAAGAATGTTGTGTCCAGACAAAAAGCTATAATTCTATGTAACAGTGGCAACTGCTTCATCCGCGGTGAAACATAACCACAGTTTCATAACCATCACATTCAAAGCAGCGCGTGCTTTAATGACATCAGGGGAAATCCTTCCCTTTTCCTTTAAATTTTGAATGGAAGAACTGAAACTGATCTCATTTTTTTGTAAATATATGATGGAACCAAAAAATAATACAATAATTCATACAATAATATGAACACAAAACTCTGATAAAGATCTGTTTTTATTTACAGCAGCAGAAAATTCACAAACATAAAACAAGAATACTATCATACAAAATAGGATTTCATGTCAAGTTCATTTATGATTCCACTGATTTATATCAGAACGGTGTAGCAGACCCCCCAAACACACTTATGTGGCAGAATCGCAGAAGCTCTGGACGCTCTACAAAAAGACAAAAATCAAACAACACCAACTTAAATATCTTTACTGAACATTATTACAGGATCCATGAACTTCAAACAAACATGACTGCTTTTTACTTACTGTTTTGTTTTCCTGCGCTGCAGAGGCATTTTTTCAGAGCCTGTTTCTCTTTGCTGTCTGTGGGCATGAGTGGTTGGGGACACCTAAGCTTGCCTCTGGAAAACTCTGCAAGACAGAATAGAGGTGGTCACTGAAACCATTTAACTCCAGTCATTGCCAGTTAACCAACTTTATGTGGCATCATGGTAACATTTACAACGGCACACATTTGCAGTCGATCTTTTCGAGATAGGACACACTTCAATATAGCATCATAGCAGCCCTGAGGACTGCAATGTTGGTGTTTGTGTGTTTTGTTGCAATTACAACTGCAACAATGACATTACCAAACAAAACTGCTGGTAACTTACGGGTGCATCTGCATCTGAGAATGTCCAGTTTGGTCACACCAGACTGAGCAACAGACTCTGCACTCGCTGGAAAAGAAAAGACAACAAGTAAGAAATCATTTATACGAACCGTAACACATTATCCATCAACCCCGTATAACATTTCCTCTCAAACTCACGGGCAGACAAAGTGGTGCACAATAGTTTACATTTAAACTGAGTCAGTTAGTTATTGTCCCATTGATGAGTAAAACAGCAACATAAACATCCATGCATAAAAGGTTCAAAGCTAATGATCCTTGTATGTACCTGTGCTGTCACACAAGCTGCTGACCAGAACGATGAGCAGCAGCGTGATCCCTGTGATCCTGGACATGATGGCGAAGGTTCGTCTGTTCCCGCTGACGTGTTCAGATTCTTCTGCAGAAGACGAGGATCTGCGGGGAGTTATATACCCCCGCAGCGAGTCCACACTGACACGGTGTGGGGAGTTTGAACTTACAGATCAGTCCTGACATGTTTAAGGGGGATGTTTTCTTGTTTGTTAAAGTTTTTGTTTTATTTGTTCAGATGCTATCTCAGCTTTGCATGGATTCATCTGTAAAATCTTAGAACTTATCCAAATCGTTGGAAAACTGAGTGCTGGCCACAATTTTTGCACTGTGGCATTACTGAGGTGTAAATTTAAAACCAGGCTTCATCAGAGAGACTCAATGGATCCTGAACAGATGTGTGTAGGAGAGTTCAGTGTAACCAAAGATGGACGCTGTCCCCCACTAGACCCAAAGAATCATTTGGTAGTGCGATCTAAATGATAACAAGCCAGACATGTTTTTGCACTGGTCTATGAAGTTTTAATGTTTTAATGCTATGGATATCTCCCCTTCTTTTTTTTTAACTGGAAAAACTGCATGAAATTGTTGCCAAGATGGCTGCTGCCGAGTGGACTTGCTCCTACAAGCCTTTGAGGAACATTAGAGACAAAATGGCGCTTTGCCTGCAGAGTTCTGCTATAAACCTGAAATCAGATGGATCGTATTATTTGGAAAAACAAGCCTCTGTGTTCACATGACAGTTATGTCTGCTGACCTGCAGGATTTGGGTTTCAAAGAGAGAACTCTAAAAGGACTCATGGCCCACAGGTTTTACTTCACTATTCAGTGACAGAGAGTGTGCCTGTGTTGGTACAATGGGCTAATGTCATTTGTTTCCATTAGTGCTGGGGGCGATCGTGGCTCAAGAGTTGGCAGTTCGTCTTGTAATCGGAAGGTTGCCGGTTCGCGCCCCGGCTCCGACAGTCTCAGGTCGTTGTGTCCTTGGGCAAGACACTTCACCCTTTGCCTACTGGTGGCACCAGTGTCCGGCAGCCTCGCCTCTGTCAGTGTGCCCCAGGGCAGCTGTGGCTGCAATGTAGCTCGCCATCACCAATGGGTGGATGACTGAATGTAGTGTAAAGTGCTTTGGGGTCCTTAGGGACTAAGTAAAGTGCTATACAAATACAGGCCATTTACCATTTCAACTAAAGGAAAATACGACTATTTAAGTTTGAAAGTTACACAAAATGATTTGCAAAGGCAATTCCTATTGAAGCATGTCCACATGTGCAGTGCTGGTGTGCTGATATCTAAATATTCCTTTGTCTTGGCAGATAAAGTTGTGAGTCGATGCCTCTATCAAACAAAACTTTGGTCTATTTCTTCAAGGGCCACAGCTAACAGAAATCAGCTCTGGTAGCATTAAAAATGCTACAGCCTGAAAATATATCAAGTCTGCTCAGAAATGTAGGATCTGATTATTAACAGTAACTGACAGTAAGACAAGAACAGGACGTGTGAGGCTATCATGTGAAAAGTGATTCTGTGTCTTGATTTTGTTGTTTTCAGTTGAAGGCATGCAAGAAAATTTAACCTTTTAAAAAAAAGAAGATGAACGGTATCATCAGTTTATATATCAGTGGACATTCCTGCCTGTGTGGTGAGGATTTCGTAACAGCATTGAAGAAATGAGTCGTTTATTTCACAAGCATTTCTGCCATTGAAGCAACACACGCTTTGATGACATTTAGGGAAAATGTCCCTTTAATCTCTTGTTTAACTCTGGATGACATAGAAACCACTCTCACGTTTGTGCTGAACTTCTTTCACTATAGTTCAACATAAAGACTGGAGGGCAGGAAGCTGGGAAACAAGTAATCCTCCATAGAAATGGTTCACTATTAATCAATGTATTTATGTTATTGTCTCTATGAAATCTATGAACACAATTCAGAGTGAGACCAGATCACATTTAACAATAATGGTTTCCCTTTCATATTTTTAAAGTTTCAAAATACTAAAAAAAAAGGACAAAAAATTGAATAATTGGATATTAAAAATGTTCATTTCAGTTGTTTTCAAGATTGAGGACTTTTTCAGTTAAATATGTGGAAACACAAAAGGACACAAGACTGTATGTGATAAAAAAAATATCTGTCTTTATTTACAATTTCAGAGAAAATCACAAACATCTACATAACAAGATTAATGTCATACATAACAGGATATTAAGTTTGGTTAGTCAGTGACTGGACTTGTTTATCTTAGAGGGGTGTAGGAAAGTCGATCACATGGCAGAATCGCAGAAGCTCTGGACGCTCTACAAAAGACAAAAATCAAACAACACCAACTTAAATATCTTTACTGAACATTATTACAGGATCCATGAACCTCAAACAAACATGACTGCTTTTTACTTACTGCCTTGTTCTCCTGCGCTGCAGAGGCATTTTTTCAGAGCCTGTTTCTCTTTGCTGTCTGTGGCCATGAGTGGTTGGGGACACCTAAGCTTGCCTCTGGAAAACTCTGCAAGACAGAATAGAAGTGGTCACTGAAACCATTTAACTCCAGTCATTGCCAGTTAACCAACTTTATGTGGCATCATGTTAATATTTACAACAGCACACATTTGCAAACCAATCCATAGGACACACTTCAATATAGCATCATAGCAGCCCTGAGGACTGCAATGTTGGTGTTTGTATATGTGTTTTGTCATTGTTGCAGTTGTATTTTTAACCACACAGAATAGAAAAACTGCTGGTAACTTACGGGTGCATCTGCATCTGAGAATATCCAGTTTGGTCACACCAGACTGAGCAACAGACTCTGCCCTCAGTGAAAAAGAAAAGCAAACAAGTAAGAAATCATTTATACGAACCGTAACACATTATCCATCAACCCTGTATAACATTTCCTCTCAAACTCACGGGCAGACAAAGTGGCGCACAATAGTTTACATTTAAACTGAGTCAGTTGGTGAGTAAAACAGAGTAATAGAGCCATGCATAAAAGGTTCAAAGCTAATGATCCTTGTATGTACCTGTGCTGTCACACAAGCTGCTGACCAGAACGATGAGCAGCAGCGTGATCCCTGTGATCCTGGACATGATGGCGAAGGTTCGTCTGTTCCCGCTGATGTGTTCAGATTCTTCTGCAGAAGACGAGGATCTGCGGGGAGTTATATACCCCCGCAGCGAGTCCACACTGACACGGTGTGGGGAGTTTGAACTTACAGATCAGTCCTGACATGTTTAAGGGGGATGTTTTCTTGTTTGTTAATGTTTCTGTTTTGTTGTTCAGATGCTATCTCAGCTCTGCTTGGATTCATCTGTAAAATCTTAGAACTTATCCAAATCGTTGGAAAACTGAGTGCTGGCCACAATTTTTGCACTGTGGCATTACTGAGGTGTAAATTTAAAACCAGGCTTCATCAGAGAGACTCAATGGATCCTGAACAGATGTGTGTAGGAGAGTTCAGTGTAACCAAAGATGGAGGCTGTCCCCCACTAGACCCAAAGAATCATTTGGTAGTGCGATCTAAATGATAACAAGCCAGACATGTTTTTGCACTGGTCTATGAAGTTTTAATGTTTTAATGCTATGGATATGAACCCTTCCTTATCGATAAAGACTTGTTTAGCTGGAAAAAACTTCATGAAATTGTTGCCAAGATGGCTGCTGCCGAGTGGACTTGCTCCTACAAGCCTTTGAGGAACATTAGAGACAAAATGGCGCTTTGCCTGCAGAGTTCTGCTATAAACCTGAAATCAGATGGATCGTATTATTTGGAAAGACAAGCGTCTGTGTTCACATGACAGTTATCTCTGCTGACCTGCAGGATTTGGAGTTCAACTTTAAAAGGACTCATGGCCCACAGGTTTTACTTCACTATTCAGTGACAGAGAGTGTGCCTGTGTTGGTACAATGGGCTAATGTCATTTGTTTCCATTAGTGCTTTCAACTAAAGGAAAATACGACTATTTAAGTTTGAAAGTTACACAAAATGATTTGCAAAGGCAATTCCTATTGAAGCATGTCCACATGTGCAGTGCTGGTGTGCTGATATCTAAATATTCCTTTGTCTTGGCAGATAAAGTTGTGAATCGATGCCTCTATCAAACAAAACTTTGGTCTACTTCTTCAAGGGCCACAGCTAACAGAAATCAGCTCTGGTAGCATTAAAAATGCTACAGCCTGAAAATATATCAAGTCTGCTCAGAAATGTAGGATCTGATTATTAACAGTAACTGACAGTAAGACAAGAACAGGACGTGTGAGGCTATCATGTGAAAAGTGATTCTGTGTCTTGATTTTGTTGTTTCATTGTTGTTTTCAGTTGAAGGCATAAAAAAAAAAATTCAAACATTTGAAAAAAGAAGATGAACGGTATCATCAGTTTATATATCAGTGGACATTCCTGCCTGTGTGGTGAGGATTTCGTAACAGCATTGAAGAAATGAGTCGTTTATTTCACAAGCATTTCTGCCATTGAAGCAACACACGCTTTGATGACATTTAGGGAAAATGTCCCTTTAATCTCTTGTTTAACTCTGGATGACATAGAAACCACTCTCACTTTTGTGCTGAACTTCTTTTACTATAGTTCAACATAAAGACTGGAGGGCAGGAAGCTGGGAAACAAGTAATCCTCCATAGAAATGGTTCAATGTTACTCAATGTATTTATGTTATTGTCTCTATGAAATCTATGAACACGTTTCAGAGTGAGACCAGATCACATTTAACAATAATGGTTTCCCTTTCATATTTTTAAAGTTTCAAAAATACTAAAAAAAGGAGAAAAATTGAATAATTGGGTATTAAAAATGTTCATTTCAGTTGTTCTCAAGATTGAGGACTTTTTCAGTTAAATATGTGGAAACACAAAAGGACACAAGACTGTATGTAATAAAAAAATATCTGTCTTTATTTACAATTTCAGAAAAAATCACAAACATCTACATAACAAGATTAATGTCATACGTAACAGGATATTAAGTTTGGTTAGTCAGTGACTGGACTTGTTTATCTCAGAGCGGTGGAGCAGAGTCGATCACATGGCAGAATCGCAGAAGCTCTGGACGCTCTACAAAAGACAAAAATCAAACAACACCAACTTAAATATCTTTACTGAACATTATTACAGGATCCATGAACCTCAAACAAACATGACTGCTTTTTACTTACTGTTTTGTTTTCCTGCGCTGCAGAGGCATTTTTTCAGAGCCTGTTTCTCTTTGCTGTCTGTGGCCATGAGTGGTTGGGGACACCTAAGCTTGCCTCTGGAAGACTCTGCAAGACAGAATAGAAGTGGTCACTGAAACCATTTAACTCCAGTCATTGCCAGTTAACCAACTTTATGTGGCATCATGTTAATATTTACAACAGCACACATTTGCAAACCAATCCATAGGACACACTTCAATATAGCATCATAGCAGCCCTGAGGACTGCAATGTTGGTGTTTGTATATGTGTTTTGTCATTGTTGCAGTTGTATTTTTAACCACACAGAATAGAAAAACTGCTGGTAACTTACGGGTGCATCTGCATCTGAGAATATCCAGTTTGGTCACACCAGACTGAGCAACAGACTCTGCCCTCAGTGAAAAAGAAAAGCAAACAAGTAAGAAATCATTTATACGAACCGTAACACATTATCCATCAACCCTGTATAACATTTCCTCTCAAACTCACGGGCAGACAAAGTGGCGCACAATAGTTTACATTTAAACTGAGTCAGTTGGTGAGTAAAACAGAGTAATAGAGCCATGCATAAAAGGTTCAAAGCTAATGATCCTTGTATGTACCTGTGCTGTCACACAAGCTGCTGACCAGAACGATGAGCAGCAGCGTGATCCCTGTGATCCTGGACATGATGGCGAAGGTTCGTCTGTTCCCGCTGACGTGTTCAGATTCTTCTGCAGAAGACGAGGATCTGCGGGGAGTTATATACCCCCGCAGCGAGTCCACACTGACACGGTGTGGGGAGTTTGAACTTACAGATCAGTCCTGACATGTTTAAGGGGGATGTTTTCTTGTTTGTTAATGTTTCTGTTTTGTTGTTCAGATGCTATCTCAGCTTTGCATGGATTCATCTGTAAAATCTTAGAACTTATCCAAATCATTGGAAAACTGAGTGCTGGCCACAATTTTTGCACTGTGGCATTACTGAGGTGTAAATTTAAAACCAGGCTTCATCAGAGAGACTCAATGGATCCTGAACAGATGTGTGTAGGAGAGTTCAGTGTAACCAAAGATGGAGGCTGTCCCCCACTAGACCCAAAGAATCATTTGGTAGTGCGATCTAAATGATAACAAGCCAGACATGTTTTTGCACTGGTCTATGAAGTTTTAATGTTTTAATGCTATGGATATGAACCCTTCCTTATCGATAAAGACTTGTTTAGCTGGAAAAAACTTCATGAAATTGTTGCCAAGATGGCTGCTGCCGAGTGGACTTGCTCCTACAAGCCTTTGAGGAACATTAGAGACAAAATGGCGCTTTGCCTGCAGAGTTCTGCTATAAACCTGAAATCAGATGGATCGTATTATTTGGAAAAACAAGCCTCTGTGTTCACATGACAGTTATGTCTGCTGACCTGCAGGATTTGGGTTTCAAAGAGAGAACTCTAAAAGGACTCATGGCCCACAGGTTTTACTTCACTATTCAGTAACAGAGAGTGTGCCTGTGTTGGTACAATGGGCTAATGTCAATTGTTTCCATTAGTGCTTTCAACTAAAGGAAAATACGACTATTTAAGTTTGAAAGTTACACAAAATGATTTGCAAAGGCAATTCCTATTGAAGCATGTCCACATGTGCAGTGCTGGTGTGCTGATATCTAAATATTCCTTTGTCTTGGCAGATAAAGTTGTGAATCGATGCCTCTATCAAACAAAACTTTGGTCTACTTCTTCAAGGGCCACAGCTAACAGAAATCAGCTCTGGTAGCATTAAAAATGCTACAGCCTGAAAATATATCAAGTCTGCTCAGAAATGTAGGACCTGATTATTAACAGTAACTGACAGTAAGACAAGAACAGGACGTGTGAGGCTATCATGTGAAGTGATTCTGTGTCTTGATTTTGTTGTTTCATTGTTGTTTTCAGTTGAAGGCATAAAAATAAATTCGAACGTTTGAAAAAAGAAGATGAACGGTATCATCAGTTTATATATCAGTGGACATTCCTGCCTGTGTGGTGAGGATTTCGTAACAGCATTGAAGAAATGAGTCGTTTATTTCACAAGCATTCCTGCCATTGAAGCAACACACGCTTTGATGACATTTAGGGAAAATGTCCCTTTAATCTCTTGTTTAACTCTGGATGACATAGAAACCACTCTCACTTTTGTGCTGAACTTCTTTTACTATAGTTCAACATAAAGACTGGAGGGCAGGAAGCTGGGAAACAAGTAATCCTCCATAGAAATGGTTCACTGTTAATCAATGTATTTATGTTATTGTCTCTATGAAATCTATGAACACAATTCAGAGTGAGACCAGATCACATTTAACAATAATGGTTTCCCTTTCATATTTTTAAAGTTTCAAAATACTAAAAAAAAAGGACAAAAAATTGAATAATTGGATATTAAAAATGTTCATTTTATTTGTTTTCAAGGTTGAGGACTTTTTCAGTTAAATATGTGGAAACACAAAAGGACACGAGACTCTATGTAATAAAAAAATATCTGTCTTTATTTACAATTTCAGAAAAAATCACAAACATCTACATAACAAGATTATTGTCATACGTAACAGGATATTAAGTTTGGTTAGTCAGTGACTGGACTTGTTTATCTTAGAGCACTGTAGTAAACTTGTTTTTGTAGTTCATACGGCAGAACTGCAGAAGATCTGAACGCTCTACAAGACAAAAAAAGGAAAAAAAAAGATGAAATATAGTTACTGAATGTTATCACAGGAAAGAGAAACATCTCTCTTGGACAGACAAACGTGATTGTGTTTCACTTACTCTCTTCTTGTATTTTTTTGCAGATGCATTTTAACACATCCCGCTCCTTGTTGTAGTTTGTGGGCATGAGCGGTTTGGGACACTTAAACCTGCCTGTGGAAATCTCTGCAAGAGAAGACAGCTGGTCACTGAAACCGTCTCCACATAAAAAAGCAATGTTTTCAGTAGCAGAGAACTTAGGAGAAAATTCCCTAAATGTTCAATTGGAAACCCCATCACATACGCCCATAGCAACACAAAGAATTAAGATATTTGTTTTATGTCTGTAAATTTGTTTTTGTTTGTTTTGCAATTTTTTACGCAAAGAAGATGAAAGTGGTCACTCACCTGTGCATCTGCACTTGCGAATATACAGGGATACTCCATGGGAAGGAGCTGCTGTGGAAGAAGATAACAAATAAGAAATCAGTCATGTGGAGCAGCGATACCTTACCCATCAACTCTGTAGACAGTGTCACAGTCTACAGTTTAACAGAGTCACCTGTTTACGGGCATGTTGCAGAGTAAAACTGTAACATCTCTGCAGAACAAGTGAAAAAGAATAATCGTTGCGTACCTGCGCTGCTGCACAAGCTGTTGACGAGAATGATGAGCAAGATCGTTACCGCGGTGATCCTGGACATGATGCCAAAGGTGTTTCTTCTTACTCTGAAGTGTTCAAAGTGTTCGTTGGGACGACGAGGAACTCTGAGTCCGCTGATCGCTTATGCCGACAGTTATATAGCTGCCCAGATGGTGTGTATCCATGTGGGGTCTAGAGTTTGTATTTCAGATCAGTCTTGGCATGTCTAAGAATTTTTTACTTGGATAATCTTTCAACTGTGCATGGGCTCACCTGTAAAATGTGATAAACATGGAGATAACACCCTCTCAAAAACTGTGAGCTGAATGCAAGTGACCCGGTGTATTGTTTTCTTTTCTGCACTGGGGTTAATCTTCACCATACATGAGCATTAATGCATTTCAAACCACAGAATTGTTAGTGTACACCACAGGAGGCTATTTGGTCAGATTAAAGATTAGTATGGGTGTTTAACAATCACTGCACTATTACTGACATTTCTAAGCAGAACGTAAACATAAACTGGTTTTTACCATTTTCATGTAACAGTCTTGACTTCTGGTTTTACACAAATATGGCTGATACATTAATTACAGTATTGTCAGCAGTTAGTAAATGCAACAAACAAACAAACCCCTGTTAACTGGTTTGCAATAACAAATAGAGAAAACAAACTAACCCTACTATTCATGGGAATGTAAACTCCAACTCCAAGTTGGGTTATTGCATATAATGTAAATACAAACAGAATGCAATGATTTATAAGCACATATCTTATTACCAACAGAATACAGAAAGCAGAGATTAAGATGCTCCCATCTGCCACAAAACAAAAACTGTCTGTTTAGAAACTATTTGACTTAATGTATCTGAATGCAAAAACATAAATGATTTGAATACAGTATAAAACATCAACTACATAATATATAAAGACTCTGAAAATCTGGAGAAACCTCTGTGCGCAGGGAAGAAGGCCAAAGAAGACATGTGTGATACTCTGGCTGAGCAGCACAGCATTGAAAATAGGCATGATTCTCTCATGGAAACCACTGCATGGACTCAAGAACACTTCTAGAAATCACTGTCTATGAATACAGTTCACCGTGTCATTCATAAATGCAGGCTATGCCTTTTTAGGCAGGCACATCTAAAAATGCATCATCAAAGCTGAAAAGTATGTGCATGTTTTAGAGCAACATATCTTCATAGCCAGCTGCCAAACTGCATGCTGCATCTACTCCAACAGTATGGCTTCATAGTGAAAGATTCCAGGTGCTGAACTGATCTGCCTGCAGTGCCGACTCAAGACTGTTAAGAAGAATGGGGCAACGTTCCTCTGCCTAAAATCCTGCAGCTGGCCTCCTCAGTTCCTAGATTGTTATGGACTGCCTCAGTAGGAGAAAGGATGCTACACAATGATAAACATGGCCCAGCACCAACTTCTTTGAGATGTGTTTCTGTCATCAAATTTAAAATGAATTCAGTTTTCCATAAAATGGTACATTTTCTCAGTTCAAACATGTGATTAAAATATGGGTTTATGATATTTACAAGTTACACATTATGTTTTACACTGTATCCAAACATCTTTGGGATTGGGGTTGTGCAAGAACCTTTGTATTTGCTGTCCATCAGTAAAATTTGGCCAAATCAGAACCAGTATTTCACTACATTTTACAAAGTAAGGTGACTCACAGTCACGCAAACGTCTCAAACAAAACAAAACAAAACAAAACTTTATCCATCAACTCAATCTGAAACTAAACATTTTGTTTTAGTCAGTTTTGCAAGTGCTTAATGTCTTTTTTTGTTGTCTTTATATTATTCTAAAGTTGGGTGTTTATTTTTCAGTTAATTAATATGTGTTTCCAAACCTAGTTTTAGTCTTTGGGACATGATTCTTTCATCTACAATAACCTAACTGCTCAACACTGATTATTAAAACAAAGTATTTGTGCTACATCTACATCACAGTGTGTACTTGGTAATAATTCCCCTGGTTGGAAACCAATGATTTTTAATTGATGACTGATATGAGCTTAGTTAAAGAAAATGGAAATGGTATCATACTCAAGCCTAGTCTGCCTTTTCTTCATTGAACTATGAAGCTTCCACTGAGTCAAAGATGCATTTTCAGAATTCAGCATAACATGTTTGGTGTGTTTGGACTCTCTTGAATTTCCATTGGAACTACTGTAAAAAAAAAAAAAAAAGACCACTTGAGTTTTATGTCCAACTGCAGGGCAGTGAATTTGTAATCACTGACAGTGTTGTTTAAGAAGGTAAAGATTTGTTTTTGTCTGTGTCATTTAGTCAATAAGTGGCAGAGGTAAGTGACTGGGGTTAAGTCAGGTTGCTTAGATAAGTGAAGGTGAACTCAGACATAGCCAGGGGCACTTACTCAAGGCCACAGCATACTGCAGTAACCTGAAAAAAATGACAAAGTGACAAAGCAAACAAAAAAACTTGTGTACTTTCGTGGTAAATAACAACTTCCTGTAAATACTTTCATGTTCCCCATATGAAATGAAATGAAAGTCTCTGGTAGAGGGTGTTGACGTGAAGTACCCGACATGAAGCGTTCTATGTGGTGTGTAAGGGGTGGGGGAGGGGGGTGTTATTGAACACCGTCCGTCATTGGTTGGCTCTGGAGTCACTCTCTCATTACAGGAGGTGCGTAATTACGCATTGCGCCCTCGGAACTTTGGCACACCTCCACTGTATAATCTGAAGTTCAGGGCTGTCAACCGCACGGTGACGTCCGCTAGACGCTATGAGTCAAGACACAATACGAGGAAATCCCCAAGGCCGAGAAAACGCTGAGAGGCCCCTTTAAATCGACGCTTCCTCAACGCCGTGCCAACAGAGAGAGAGAGAGAAAGAGCGCTGATAAACAACAACACGGTTCTCAGAAGCGGCTTTTACCGAATTCAGCTCTTTACTGCGGCCTCAAAGAAACGAAGGTGAGATCATATTTTTATATTTAGTCATATTTTAAGCGTCTTGTAGAGAAACCGTTGAGTTACTGTTGTTTAGAGCCGGGTGGAAAAGCTTTTCTTATTCTGACTATAGCGAGTAGATCGAACGAAGACACGTTTTGTGTCGCCGTGCTGTTGTAGTGGGCAGGAAGGGAGCTGCTACACCTGATAGTAGTAATACAACTGAAAACACGTACGAGTACACGGCTTATTGTAGTGTAAACAGCCGAGAAGTGTTGGGAGACACCTGGCAGAGCTTTTCGCTCTCTCACTCACGGTTCTTGACAAACGTGTTCACTTTAATTGACAGGTTTGGCGGACTTCCCTTCTGTAATTTCCAGCGTTTAGTCGTCTGTTGCCCATACATTCGTCGGTTAATACCATTGCGGAAGTGAGAAGCTTTCCATCACGACACAAAGCTTGGGCTGTGCGGACATCTAGCGGTCAGACACTAAAGGACGCCTCCCAGAGATGTACGGTGCTTCAGGTATCCCCGAGCTCATTCCGCCCAGCGGGCCGCCCAGGCAGCCCGGCCCGGCGGGGCAGTTCAACCCAGGACACCCCCAGGTCAACGGCCACGGTGGCGGGCCCAACCCTCAGAGACTTGGACAGAGGGCACCCAAACTAGGCCAGATCGGTCGGTCCAAGAAAGGTGAGGCTCAATACAGAAATATAAAGTGATGACCCCACCTACACAGTTTACAGTTACACAATGACAGGACAACAGGCAGCAGATGCATTTGTTCTATGTACATATGTAGTAGCAGTAGATATGTTAGAGCTCCTCATTGGCTGTTGAACTGTATTGAATTAGTCATAAATATTAATAAGGTGGATAAAATGTTGCTATTATATATGTATGTGTGTTTCTGTTAGCAGAGATGTAAACAAATAAAGATGTCTCATAGATAATGCAGAACAAGTCAATGGGCAGACATAAGCAAGGTTACAATTCAATAATTAAGTAAAGACAAATCCAACTCCACTGAAACAAAATCAAGCAACTATAGAAAAAAACCCACAAGTAGGCGTGCAGCGATACACTGATTATGGCATTCACCGTGATATCTGAGAAATGGAAAATTAGGTGTTACAGATAAGTAACTAGTTAGATAAAGAAAGTGACATCACTCTTACGTCTTTAATACTGCGTGACTGTAGCTTAGCTTGGCTAAGATAAAAAGCAGAAAACATAGCTTAGTGGGAATGGCTAGCATGTAACCCTGTGTCAAACAGCTTTTAGGTACGTTTGTTTTTAGAGGCAAGCTAGCTGTTTACCCCAATTTCCAGTGGTATTGCTACGCTAAGCTAACTGGCTAACCACTGTGGCTTCATTTTTAACATACAGATACGAGAGTGATCAATCTTTTTGTCTAATTATTTAAAAAAAGCAATGTTTGATTTGAACTTACCCTTCTTGCCCCTTTAAATTTCATTTTGCTTAAGTAGCTAATCTGTCTTGCTCCTCTCACCCCAACCGGTGGTGGCAGATGGCCCCGCCCCTCCCTGAGCCTGGTTATGCCAGAAGTTTCTTCCTGTTAAAAGGGAGTTTTTCCTTCCCACTGTCACCAAAGTGATTGCTCATAGGGGGGTGATATGATTGTTGGGTTTTCTCTATGTATTATTATAGGGTCTACCTTACAATATAAAGCACCTTGAGGCGACAGTTGTTGCGATTTGGCGCTGTTTGAATAAAATTGAATTGAATTGAATTGTAGCTAATATGTGATTATTATAATAACTGCTTGTCTGCTTTTTCCTCCTCAGTGGACCTGGATGATGAGGACTTGGATGACATCATGAACAACAACGGGCAGTGCCCTGTATCCCTGTCACCCATCTCCTAAACTTCACCAAGAAGTGCCAAAAAAGAAAACCCCCGGGTCGCCAAACCCACCCCCACACCCTCTGACAGCGATCTTGGCCTTGCTCCTGTCAAGTGTCCTACTGAAGCTTCTTCAAGGCTCAAAAACGGCTCATTTATCGCCTGTTGAAGCCCTGACTGTGTATATAGCGTTTATTTAACTTAACTTTGGTCAGACTGTGAATGAATTCGTATTGCATCGCTCTCTACACTATACCTCGGTAGGTAGTGGACTATCAGGATTTAAGAAAGATTTGAAGGAAGTGTCTATATTTTTTCAGAGCTTCTTATCAAGGGCTACATTTTAAAAGTTGCACTGAGCAAACGGTTAGATGACAAGCATCCTCTCGCCTGCCTGTTTACTGGTGAGGGTTACTGATTACCCGTGGGCTGCTTGTGTTGGAACACAAGCCTGTTAATGTGTATTGGACAGGTGAATTGTTAAGCTTTGGTTGTGCAATGACTATCATTCTCTACTCTCTCACTGATCCAAGTGGTGTACTATTATCCAGTGGATGAAAGCTCGCTAGTTGCTTTAAAAAAAAAAAAAAAAGAAAAGGAAAAAAAAAACTAATGCTAATAATTTATTTAAAAAATGAGACACTTTGTTGTGATGTTACGGCATCTGTTTGGTTTTGGTTTTTTACTTGTTTCTGAGCAGGTAACGCTTCAGTCTGTGAGATTTTTATTATGTTTCCAAATGGTGCACTTTGTGGGAATGCCTGTTATGTGCAGTGACATGTTGCAGAATTCTATGCATGAAGCATCAAAACCTGTGACTGGCATCCTGTTATTTAAGGGCTACGTAGTAGACTTTGATAAACCAAACCACCGTTTTGCTCTTCAGATCTGGTAGAGTCAGCGTTTCCCTGAGCTCATTGGTGGCTTTGACCTGCTGACTCGACAGTAAACAACAATAGCTTCATAGAGCTTTCTGTGTGTTTCCTAATGCAGGCTTTCCCAGTTTGGCTACATGACTGTGAGGACAAAAAAACAAAATGTGTACAGTAAATGACTTTGATGAAATTGCCAAATGATTCCTGATGCTACATCAGATTGATGCTTAAAAAAATTGACTCTGATTGGCATGCCGACGTGTAAAAAGTCAAACTTAATTGTATTTATGTTTATTTATAAAAAGCACTAATCTGCTTTGTGAACTACACCCACGTGGTGTGGTAATGTCTTTCAGGTTTAGGTGAACTATTGTGTCAGACTTTATAATTACAGTGTGAGGTCACAGAAACGAGCACCCTCGCTGCAGAGACAATCTTTGGATTTTTTTTAAGACGGCAGTGGCTCTCTCGGGTTGAGATGGTGTTGTCTATAAAAGGCGGCTCATGTTGATGTCATGTTCCTTTTTTTTGCTGGCTGTGAAATTGTTACTTAATTTGTTGGCGTCACGGGAGCACTGCACCTCACAGCTTACTCTCTGACTCAAAGATAGTTGTTTTGATCTTTGCATGGAAATAACTTTTCATAAAGCATCCCGGGAAATAAAACATGAATCTTTGTGGAATCTCTGTGTTTTTGTGGTTCAGCTGACTCTGAGCTCTTTTTATCACGCAGATAAACATGCAGACACTTTATTAGGTACACATGCTCAACAGCATCTAGACATGATCAAGATGACCTGCTGAAGTTCAAACCGAGCATCAAAATGGAGAAGAAAGGTGATTTAAGTGACTCTGAATGTGGGTTGGTTGTTGGTGCCAGAAAGGCTGGTCTGAATATTTCAGAAACTGCTGATCTGCTGGCATTTTAACACAACCATCTCTAAGGTTTACAGAGAATGGCCAAAGAAGAGTGAGCCACGGTTCTTTGGGTGACAATACCTTGTAGATGTCAGAGTTCATAGGAGAATAGCCAGACTACTTCAAGTTCATAGGAAGCATACAGTAACGCGCATAACATCACTCTAAATATTTTCATCAATTAGGTGTCTGTAGGGGTAAATTAAGACTCTCTAAACAACTTAAAGCATTAAGAACTCTGATAAAGTTACTAACACTTAGTATTGACTACTCCATTGCTAATAAACTGCTCCCTGAAGGTTATTTAAAGGTTCCACATAAATGTGTTTTATAAAATGTTCCTTTAAGGTTCTTTAAAAGTTGAAAATGACCACATTCAGAGAAGCTTTGGAAAATGTCCCCTCAGGGTTCTCTAAAGGTTCAGAGAATGCTCCTAGCAGGTTTTTTAAAAAGCTGGAAACACACTTCAAAGAACCATTATCCAGTCTTCCGTGAAGGTTCTCTAAAGGTTTTACACAATATAAGCTTTGATGAATGTTATGAATGGCTTCAAAAACATTCATGAAATCCTCAGAGTACTAAAGGTTACTTTTACTAGTTCAAATGAAACAGAAAGTGCAAAATCTATGAAAAGACTTTCAGTAGAAATGTTACTGTGCTACTGCACTGGAGAAAACAACCATTTATTCAGTTTGATGAACCACAACACAGTTAACAATGTTGCAATATCTTTATTATTTAAGTACTGATGGACATGTTAAAAATATTCTTTCATATATTTTCCATGGTGCTGTTATCTGCTAAAAGTATATAAAACTATGGCATTTACAAACATAGAACCAACTGTTCAGAACATTTAAAAAACACTAAATTGTGAAAGCTACAGGAAGCTACAGTGAACTAACAATCATGCAAATCTACAGTAAAGACCTACAGTTGACAAAATAAATAGTTGCAGTTTAGCCTCAGTGGCTGATAGAAAGGCCAATAGAGCGATAATGGCATGATGACTACAACATCAGATATTTTATATCTGAACAGGCTTTGTAACATGCTGGTACGAAAAGCTGTGGGGAGTCCTGCAGCAAAAGGCCTGTGTCATCGCAGTGTGTGAAATCACACCCTGCTCGTTGTGACATCTATTTTGGTACCAACAGTTGATATAACACGCTGTATTGTCACCGTGTTCCTGTGTTGGACAGCCTGTTGACTTGCAGACTACTCACCAAACTGTAATTGATTACTTTCAATTACATGGCAAATGCTAATAAATGCTGGTTCTAACATGAGGGTGCAAGTATTGGCTATAATCCACCATTTAGGCTGCAATTCAAGAGCTAGCCCAAGAGGGTTTGTCTATTAGGTCAGGACATCCAATTATAATGTATTTGTGAAGACTACTTGTAAACAATTGAGGAATGTATGGATTGGGTGAGAGACATCCGTATTTAAACAATTGAGGGTGCTACTTAATAATCAAAGGGTCATCAAAGGCCTGAACACAAAGTAAAGAAAGTCCTTTTTCAGTACTTCCTGCCTCCATGTGATTCACAATCATCCATACATCTTCGGTTTTGCGCCTCGCTGATGCTGAAGAGGATCATTCTCCTCAGCTTCTTTTAAAGTTCCTGGCTACATGGTTGGGGAATCTCAGACATATTCCTTAGTGCTGCTTGGAGGGCCTGAGCGGGAACTGCCGATGGCTGGGTACTTGGACACTTGCTTCTTCCTTGGACAGGAAGCAGCCAACATGGCCCCACCTAAGACATCTAGGAGAGAACCGCCCCACGCGATGAAGATGGCCGCACCAAACTCAAACCTGGAAAGACAAGGCAACTATAATCCTCAGCTTATGCACAAAGGCAAAACTGATGTGTTAATAAGGTAACCTGCACTGGTGTCATTTATGCAGTTGTTATGTTTCAAAAGCAAGTAGTGCATCAACACAAAGAGAGTAAGAGAGAGAACATATAGCATGAAAATAGCATTAAATCACAAGACTGGCCTTTTTAAGGTTTTTTTAAGGGATAGTAGACATGGACTGTCCCCAGAGCTCTATAGGCTGGTGTGAGAGATAAAAAAAACCTTTTCTACTATGAGCTGTGGCTGTAGCTCAGGCGGTAGAGCAGGTCATCTACTGATCAGAGGGTTGGTGGTTCGATTCCTGTCTTCCTCTAGTCTGCATGCCAAATATCCTTGGGCAAGATACTAACCCCAAATTGCTCTCCGTTGCATCCATCGGAGTATGTGTGAATGTTAGTTAGAAAACACTAAGAAAATGTGCTTGTGTGAATGCACAAGTTGTGTAAAGTGCTTTGAGTGCTCAAAAGCGCTAGATAAGAACCAGTCCATTTACCATGAGCCTAATTCACCCAGTAGAATAAACACAGATTTAGTTTGAGCTGATCAGATGACATCCAGATTTTTATGTCACATAACTAGCTTATCACTGCTGTAAAAGAACAAAATGCACTGTTCTCCCACAACAGTTTTAGCTACAGTACTAAAGAAAAAACATAATTTTTATGGATAATAATACATAAATGCATTTAAATCACAATAACAGTAAAACAGAAAAAAAGGAAAGAAATGGGTGCTTTTAGATTGCTTACTTGGTGTTGACTGGAGTGTAGGGATTATAGAAAGCCCTGATGACATTGTGAGCAAACCAGGAGCACGCTACGATGGCACACAGCCCTGCAAGATCAAAAGTCGATCAACACATCGTCAAAGCCAGAGAAAGACCAGCCAGGCTTTTATTCCCTTTATATAGTCACCAGGCGGCTAGCTATTGACTCCAGAACAATTAGCTTTTAGTGTTTCTGTTCTCTTCAGAGCCAGTTAGAGCTCTGATCTTAGATTCAGTGCCAGGATTCATTCATTCTAATGACCTCGGGAGGGCCAGAGAAGATGAGTGGGTAGAAAGCTTTTTGGAGTGGGGATCAAACCTCCTCCCACCTACTGTATGATGTGCAGGACATCTAGGGAATTGTGCTTTGATGGAATTACATAACTGGATTGCATTATTTATTGGATCACAGGAAGCTACTACACTGAATGTGTATGTTTTATACAATATAGTGATGAAATACTGACAAACACAAACCAGTGAAAATCATCCTTTTGAAATATATTTGGAGAGGAAAACAACAATATTAGCATATTCTTCTAGCAAGCTCGTGTTGAGTGTTGCTTGGAGTTATTGTAACATATCTACTGTTTGTAATGCTTCCCGTCAACCAGGACATGGATGGAAAGGTAAATGTTAAAATGTAATTTTTCCCTGGAACATCAACTATAATAGTATGATTCATTTCCTGGTGTAAAAACAAACATTTGGGTTCAAAATGGCTATTTTACAATATGCTAGCTAGCAAAGCTGCAGTAAGCAGTGTTGCCAACTTAGCAACTTTATATATTTAGCGAGTTTTCAGACCCCCTTAGCGACTTTTTTTCTAAAAAGCGACTAGCAACAAATCTGGCGACTTTTTCTGGTTTTATTGGAGACTTATTTATGACGACTTTTTGACGTGAAAGCACGTATCACTCTTCTCAACAAGCAGCAGGTGCTGCCGTGGGCACCTCGCCCACAGCGCTCACGGGTGGAGGATAGTCCTCCCCCAGCTGCTACCAGGGCAGGAGAAGTTCGAACCTATGCGTCCAAACTGCAAATGAATCACGCACGAGCGAAGCCGCTGCTCCCACACTGACTGTAACACAGTCAGTTCTTCTTTTACTGTTATGTTGTTTTGTGGATCACAAGGTTTAAAACTACTTATAAACACACACACACACACACACACAAATAATTCCACCAGAGTGCCTATTTCGGGTCACTTTTGCCGGTCCAAGCCTGGACAAAGGAGCAGGGTTGGAATTGTGACATTAAAAAAAACAATAATTGCTAAAATTAATTTAATTTGTAGTTCTAAATAAATTCTAAATGGATTTAGGATGTTTTTTACTCACTTTATGTCTCTTCCAAGATGTTATTTTTCTCTCCTACAACGTAGGTTACAATTACATTAGCATGACCAATTGTGCATTTGGCGACTTCTAGCGACTTTTAGGACAGCCAATAGCGATTTTCCTTACTGAGGACTTGGCAACACTGGCAGTAAGTTATCTGGAAAGCTAATTCAAAGCTAATTCATCACACATTCACCAAACATCTAACAACTGTCTTCACAAATATTAGCATGCTCTTCACAAATATTAGCATGCTAACTGGCTAAACCAAGATAGTTAATATGGCAAAGACTCTACCCAACATCAGCATGGTAGCATTGCGGTTATTAGCATTTTTGCTTAAAGTAACAAACTACTGCCATATTTAAAAGTTGTAAAAAGTATACTTTTTCCTGTGGGGTAAAATATGATCAGACCTGTTTCACAGAATAATAATTAATAACTGACACATGTACTAAAGCTCAGAAAGCATAACAGCAAGCTTTTAAGATAAAGGTTTCTGAGTAAAATTAGCAAGTTTTCTGCATTATTGGTAATGCCAAAGTACTCTGAGGATTTATTTTTCTCAGTAGGTAATGCTGTAGTATGACAGATTACTTTTTACTGGAGGTAATCTTATAATGTAACAAGATATTTTTCAAAGCTAAATTAGCCCGCACAACATCATTGTATTACCATACATGACCCTATGTGAAAACCTTTGGGTGATATAACATTTTGACAGTGCAAATTTTACACCAATCAGTCACTGGTCTTTGCCAAATTAGGTTCTTTGGTATGCTCCCTCACCTCCCACTAACAGGATGATGCCTCCTGTCATGGCAATGCGGGCCTTGCGTAGTCTGTCACTTCCTCCACAGGTGGTGCACTTCATTCCCATGCAGGCTACACCCAGACCTGCAATGGAAACAATGATGCCAACTATCATCAGGGCACGAGTGGCCTGGAGCGAACCTGGAGCAGAGGAAGAGAAAGAAAGGCAACAGAAAACGATGAAGCAGAGGAAATGTAAAGGAACAGTGTGTTGCTGGGAGCCTGAGAATAAATGACCTTTTGTGTTGTGGAATGTGGGAGTGCATCTTGAGAAAATAATTTATTTTGTTTTATACAGTAATGTCTAAAAAGAAAAACTAAACTAAAATGAGACCATTTATAATAATCCTGTTGTTAAAGTGCAAACGTGGAGTCACAAAACAGAAAATAATAAAGACTAACAAACAGGCTCCAACATATCAAGCAGGCTTTATGTGGCTGTCCAGGTTGTGAATTACATTCGCATTAGCCTGTGAAGACATTTTAATGTGAGCTTTTCCTGGAAGGGAAACCATGGGATACACATGAGCACACACAAACAGTACGAAGGAACACATACGCCCTCGAATGTCTTCACTTTGAGGAGGCCCGTGGAAACATTGCTGTCATGATTCTCATCTGTCAGTGCCTCCCCTCCTCACACTATAAATCTATCACAGGGTGAGACCCCTTTTGTCTCTCCCCCCACTGTCCACCTATGGTAGAACCAGTCTGTGCCAGTCTAGGCCATCCCTGCTCTGCCCAAACAAACAAAACCTTTTGCAGTGAGGGAGGGATGGGTGGAGAGAGGCAGGGGAGAGGAGGATGCAGAAACAGAATATAAAACAGTGGGAAATGCCAAGCAACAGGGTGATTATACAGTAAAATGAGAGCAGAGAAGGATACACTGTATCCTGGCTTGGAGTGTTTTTGCTGTTTTACATATGCTAATAATGTTTGGTCATGTGATTACGCTCTACAATGGGACGCTTGTAGGACACTGTAGCTTCTCTAGTATACAGCTTCTTTAGTTGTATACTTTATATACACCATGTACAATGACACACGGTGTATAAGGCCATTATGCATTTGGTTAGCTCTGTTTTTATCTTATAGGTTGCGGTGGGTGGTTGTAGCTCAGGAGGTAGAGCAGGTGCTCTGCTGATTGGAAGGTTCATGGTTTGATCCCTGACTCCCCCAGCCTGTATGCCAGTGAAGGCCACTAACCCCAAGTTGTTCTCTGTCAGAGTGCTCTCATAAGATGCACATATGTTTTCTATGCACATAAGAGTATAGAAAACAGTGAATCTTGTATTAAGCACTTTGAGTGCTCCAGGAGAGTAGAAAAGTGCTATATAAGAATCAGAGAATGTATCCTCTGGTATGTCATTGTGTAGGGTGTTTATCCTGAAAGGTGTCTTAGAAATAACATTTTAATTACTTAGTAAACCAATTCAGGCCACTTTTCTCAGTGTTGGTATAATTAGGCAAATCATTTTTCTTTCTTTTTTGTTGTTGTTGTTTTTGGGGGGTTTTGCAACCTCAAAAACAGATTCAGAGACAGATACAGAGGACAGCCTGAGGCCATCATCATTTCAGCTAATACAGCATGACAGCATTACTACAAACCACTGCAATGGGCCAACACACACCCACCACGTACAGCTTTAGTATCCACAGTGAGTTATCCTTCATTTAAGAATGTGTCCTGTACCAACTATAACAGCAGTTGTGAAAAAGTTTACATTTTTCATCATCATCAGTAAAGAAGTAGCACTGTCTGTCAATTTGTTTGTTTGTTTGTTTGTTTTGCAGCCAGCTTACAAACACAGGTCACTTCCTGTGAGTTTGAAGATATCGAGTATTTTTTCTGTACTTGTTCTTGTGAAGTTACAGTTAATGTATGAAAGAGATTATTTTGGCAGCAGCTTCTCCTGCACTGTTTGCACCATACGTGATATTCTACAGCTGGGGTGTTGAACAAAGAGACACACTGGGAATTAAAAATTTAATTCATAACTGTAATAAATGAATAAAAAATTTAAAAAATACCCTCATTTATATCAACATGAAATGACAACTATATTCAAAAATAAAATAGAAATTGGATCATGTATTTTACATGTATCATAGCACATGCCTTTTGGTGTGAAAAACCTTTTATTTTATTGTTTTATGACTTAAACCAGCTGGAAGATTTGCTTAAAATTAGCAGCGGGCTGGATTTGGCCCCCAGGCCATGAGTTTGACCACATGTGTTCTAAAGGATCTCTGTGGTGACGCACGGCTCAGGTTCATTCCTGGATCAAATGGCATGTGGTTAAAAAGGTTTTCCTAGAATGTGCCAGTGTGTTGGAGAGGTTTGTTTCCTTTTAAAAGTTAAAGTCATTTTCTTCTTTTTTAAACTTTCCATATAAAATAATGACAAGAAACAACAGGACTACTTAATAATGATTTGTGATGAGCAGGTTGTACCTGCAGGAGCTAAACCTGTTCAGTGGTGACAGTGTGTTCAACTGAGCATCGGAAGGAGCAGGTGTATCTCCAGGTGGGGTTTATGAATAGGAGACTGTTTAAAGCCCGACGGCACATTATCCAAATCATCGTGGTAAGATCGCTTGAAATGAGATAACAAAGAGAGTTTTCTCAGTCACAACCTGCAGGGTTTACTTTTTTGCTTTTAAATCGGGTACTTGAGTTAACAGAACTGACGTTTTTTAAACCAAGGGGGTAAAAATGCGCCACTTACTGTCGAGCTGCAGGATGGAGTCGTAGATTTTACACTGGAGCTGCCCGGTACTTTGGAAAGCGCAGGACATCCAGAGTCCCTGGTACATGGCTACAGCTGTGATGATGTTGTCTCCGATGTACGCGGACATCTTCCATTGCGGCAGGATAGTCCCGATGATCAGACCGACAATACCTATTAATGACAGGAAAAATCCCAGCAGCTGGATCCCGGAGTTGGCCATCCTCTCAATGAACCTCTAACAGGATCCGGGTTTCGTTTCACCTTGCTCGAATTACAGAACTTCTAAAGTGTCTGTTCTTATTAGTCAGGTAAAGATGCAAAAGTCGCAGGTGGTGTCCGTGTCCGTGCAGAAGTGTGTGCCGGGGGGTCTTTAGTTGGGGATGGGCATCTAAGTTGCTGGTGATGATGGAAGTGGGAGTGTAATTATCGTGCCCGCTGATGCATGGAGTCGCAGTTTTCTGTGCTCTGCTGGGAAATGCCCCCACCGCTTCCAGCAAAGCCACAGGTCGTCTTCCCCCCGACAATTCGTCTCTGTGAATTCCTGCGCTGTTCAGCTGCCATCACTCAGGATGAGCAGTCTGAAGTCAACGTTAGTTTTTTGTTGTTTTTTTTAAACCTAACTTCTCAAAAGTTTTTCTGTGGTAACGTATGCGACTGAAAGGACATATTGAAGTGTCAAATAACATAAAAAAACCCACTGTTGAACATTTTCTAAAGATCCGTGAAAGTTATTAAAGATCAAAACAGGAATAAATATGTGACAGGCTGCTGAATGTGCTCTCAGTGTGTGCAGGTGTATGTTAGAGACACAATTTGATGATATGACTCAAACCTACAGTAAGTTTAACTGTTAGAGTTAAATGTACCGTTGTGTAGCTGTTGTACTTGCAGGTGTCTTGGCCTTGCTTTATTTAACACAATGTTTTTAGTGAATTCTTTACAGAAGTATGCAGAGCATGCCTTGAGAAATGTGTGACCTTAGTCTGAATGACAAGAGAAAATTACGTTTCTTTATTGATGAGCATTTCCCATCTCGCTGTATTTATCAGGTCTTTCCTTCCTGCTGCTGTCAGACCCCACAACAAGGACTTCACAGCAGACCAAACACACAGATCCACACTTGTGCAATAACACTAAGTGCAATTCTCTTCTCCATGAACAGCTTTAATTTCTAAATGAACTTCTTTCCTACTTACAGTGAGATAGAAGCTTACCACAGCAGGTAGCTGTACATGATTGCCCCAGATGTCCTCACTGACACAGCCCCAAAGGGATTTGTGTTTCCTGCTGGAATCAAACCAATGACCTTTCACTTGTTAAACTAATGTGTGCAACACCACACTAATGAGATCAGGATTGAAAAGAAGCTAAAAAGGAGGAATAACCAATAGGTTAAGAATCCAAAAAGAAGAAAGTCCACAAGAGACAGTTTCATACAAAAAAAGGGAAATCCCTATCGAAACAGAGGAAAATCTAATGAGAAAAGTTAGCAGAAGAGCATGCACTTCTTCATGTTTAGAGAACTTCTCAGAACTTTTTTAGCCTTAGATGTTCGGTGTAGTAAAGAGTAGAAGTAAAGAAGTAAAAATTGGCCTTTTAATTACTTCCAGCAATGGCCAATCCAAACTTTGGACTCAAATAATGTCAGAAATGTACATTTACTAAATTCCACCATTTTTTTCATGGGGGTTCTTAATAATATATCATAATATATTTATATCTAATATATTTCTTCTCTTAGGTCCATACCAGTTTTAGCCACTTCCTTTTGTGAATGGACAGAAACCAAGAGACAATAGCACGCATTGTCCAGGTCAGATGTCAGGGTCAGCACTGCAGTGTGTATGACTTCAAGCTGGGGATAAACAATAGCCCTACAGTAAAGGGAGAGGAAGTAATAACCCATAAGCCTGGAGGAAGTTATTCCCACTGCCAGGTTAATGGGAATGTGCTCACCTACTGGTTGGATTACCTATTTAAGATGTAATGAGGCTTTTCAGATTGCTCTCACAGCTCTGTTACCCCCCTTACTCGGCCTTCCTCTGAACTTTACATTTTGTCACGTTCTCGCCCTTTCTGCCCACTTTAAACCACCTCTTCTCTCACCATAACTCTTTTCTTCTCTACTGTATCCCGGCCTCAGGGCTCTGCTGTTAAGACCACCAAATGCTTCACTGTTGCTTGGGAGCAATGAACCCATAAGGAATCTCTCTTTTTCTCTCTCCTATACAGTAGAAGCTGATGATGAGGAGGAGGATGAGGCAGGAGGTTTTGGGGGTGGAGGTTGTGAAATAAGGTGGAAAGGGAACGAATTAGATAGAAGACAAACATCTGAAAAGGTAAGCGCTGGGTGATACGTGGATGAGGAAGATGAGTGGGAAGAAGGTTAGGGGCCGGTCTGAGCATTAGGAGTGCTGTTGCTATTGGTAACCTGATTTATATGATGTCCTCTTGGCTGCTTTTCCACCCAGGTCCTGCACTGTAAAGAACAAAAAATAAAAAGAAGAACATTGCTCTTTCCACCCCTCTTCTCTATCTCCTCCTTTCTCTTTTACTACTTTCTTTTTTTAAAAGCGTAAACACACATTCGTCTTGCCGGTTTAGCCGTTGCTCAAAGCTCAATAGGAGGTGAAGAAGAAAACAGCTAAATCAGACCAACGAGGGGCACTAACAACATTCTCTCAAGGGGCCCTCCCTCCTGTTACTGAGGCCTTGCTTGGGTCTGAAGTGAGCAAGTGGAGTGCAAATCCAATGATTAAACTCTAAGTGCCCTTGGAAGTCACTGAGGCATTAGCAATAAAACACAGTGGGCCCACAGCTTTTCCCTGAAAGGCTCTCAGTGCATAAATGACTGGATGGCGCCTGTCTCTCCATGTCCCCTCTCTTCTCCACCTTCAGTTTCCTTATACAAGAAGTCTCGGCTTTTGTGCAACAGCAGGACAGGACAAATAGATTGTGTTCTTGGTCTTGTGGACTTCTTTTTGTCTTCCCTTGTAGGTAGCACGACATGAAAGAGACACTGTTTTCTCTTAGGAGCTTTGGCAAGAGCTGCATTCTTAACAGAAACATTTTCAGACAGTTATCTGAGAGCCTTACCAGCAGGAGCATTTGAAGAAGGGCATCCTTTGTATTTTAGGTAGAACATGTATGTGGTCGCTGTTAATTGTGCAATGTGTGCACTAAGGTTTTGAAAAGTTCTTGACAATGAATGACAATTGAATGATTAGAAAGCTAGATAAGTTTGCCAGTTAATGATAAAAGAAAATCATTCCTCATAAATCTTTTATAATTCCATCACCCCTCCAACAGCAAATCACCTTTAAGTTCATGATCTAAAAAAGTAAATAAATCTAAAACTCGAACAAACAGATCATCGGAAAACTCCTTTTCCAGTTATGTTAGCACTGCTGATGAAAGAAACACAACAGAGTCAGACTCACAGGTCCTTAACTTTTAGTGTCTTTAAACTGTACTCGCAAGATCCAGAATGTGCTGATTTTCTAAAAGTACACACTGCTATATGAGAGCTGTAAGCTGTGTTTCCAGTGGTTTTGCCTTCATTTTATAGAACAAAAATACTACAACAAATTTCAGGAGAAGTAAACTGAAGAGCATTCTGATACTAAAACTGAATCCACAGAGGCTAAAACCTTCTCAACTGCCAAATCTACAGCTTTCTTAGTCAGCACGACCATGAATTTAAAACTCTAACATATTTTTAGTTGAGGTCATATTGGCACCAGTACAACAACAAAAAAAGCTTTGCTGAGTTGGGACTGTGGACTGAGCTAACTCTCCTGTTAAAGTGGAACTAACTCTATACTCAAGTCATGTTTATAGACTCTACACTTCACTTTATTCCCTTACAGAATATGTCTTGTTGACTGTGGAGATGGATCTCAGTTTTAAAAGGTTTTTTTTTTTAAAGGTATAGTCTTATTGAATATGATTACAGTAGTTAAACTTGAAAGTAAGTAAAACTTAATTATCAAACAATCTGTCACTGGGTTGTAAAGAATCCTTTCTCTGTTTCTACTACATGATAATTCAGTTTTCTGACCTTAGAAAACTGAATTAGTAGGACATCTCTAAGGAGACATGCATTAGAAAACTGCTTAACTGACATTATCTCAACAATAATCATTAGTTGTTGGTTTAACCCTCATCCAACTGTCATACATATGTATATATGTGTGAGGTCCATGGGGTCGTTTGCTGTCAGAAGCAAAATAATAACAATAGCAAAACTTATTTCTTACCAAAGAATTATAGATAATTCCATAAATGTCATTAGTTTTGCCCATTTTGCAGAATGCAACTTGCAGCTTTTTTCAGGCAATGTTACCACTTTGTTTTCTGTCATTTTAAACATATTTGTGGTTTATATGATGAAGCAGTCGAGTTCATTTTGACCCCAATATAAAATAACTGAAATAATCAAAGAAATTAGCAAAATAAACACCAGGCAGCACAAATATGTAGTCTTGGTCCTGGGTCTTTCCTGGAGCTGCCTCACCTCCTCCTGGGACATGGCCAAAACATCTCACCCAGGACGCATCCTGTGCAGATGGCCATACCACCTCAACTGGCTCCTTTCTATGTGGAGTAGTAGTGGCTCTACTCTACTCTGAGTCCCAAATGACCAAACCCCTAACCCTCACCCCAGTGCAAGCTAGAAGTCATGACTTGACAAAGCCAACAGAACCACATCATGGCAGAAAAAACAGAGATTAGATCCTGAGACCACCAAACCCTCCAAACCTTCTCTGACAGATTTGACACATCAGATCAGACACATTTGTCTGCAAATATTATGAACAGAGTTTTTATTTTCTGTGGCTGTAAAGGGACAAGAAACAACTAAATTAGACTAAAGCTAGCCAGACGGAATGGGCAGTTGTAGTATTTACCTCATGCTATGCTAGCAATGAAAAAAGGAGCAAATAGTTTGAACCTTCCTGTCTGTGAATCAGGAGCAAAGGAAACTTTTGTTGACTAGATCTTCCAACTGAGTACTTGTCAGTCAGCAAGTGGAGGTTTCCTAACTTCTGGAAAGGTCATTGCTGCTCAGAGTAGAACATGTCATGTAGCAGTATCTGCTCTCCTTTTCATGTGTGGAATGACCGAGGCCTGCTGCAGCTCTCATAGGTACAGTAGATCCAGCATTGTCTCCCACTTCCCATCCAGGTAATGAAGTCAGCAATGAAGTCTTTCTTTTTTAAAAATGACTGTCAGTGTGCACCTAGTCCCCCGGGCACTGTGTGTTCGTTCAGGGCCCATGGCAAATATTAAGTAAACATATACTTCCGTTTATTAAAACTGCAGAGGTGGAATTGGGTGCTTTTGACTGGGGTCCCCTGGCACCTCAAAACATTTGTATTTGTAAAGAGCACTAAGCAAAGCAAGAATAGAAAACAACGATTTCACGGCACTGACAAAGTCATAAAAATCGGAATGATAGAAAAAAAACACGTGTGAGATATTACAAAAATATACCTGCAGGGTTTGGGGTGTATGGACCCCAGTGATTCGGATTAGGGATAAAGAAATATGATAAAACAGTTAAACTCTTTGCATCTAACCCTTCCTCCCACAGTGAATATTAATAAAGTGGGCATTCAGTTTTTTCTATAAATATGTTTTCCTTTTTTATCTAATCTTATGAACCTTTAAAATATTAAAATTATCAAAGTGATACTCTTTCTCTTCACCAATATAAACTAGTCTTACATTTTTGGTTAAGGTAAATAAAAAATACATAAATGATCATTAATGCTAGATAAATGATTTAAACACTACAGAGTCAAATGTACTTATTTGGGTTTTAGGTTATTTGGGTTTTAGAAAAGTTGCACTGTGTTAAAAGCATAGTTTACACCATTCATAAATACAGTGCATATATACATATATATATATATATATGTATATATATATATATATATATATATATATATATATATATATCTATTTAGTTGTAGTTAAAAATTAAATATTCTTAAATTATACATGCAAAGGCATACACAAAAACACGCCTCTTTAAAAATACCTTTCTTTCCTCAGCAGTGACTCTATCTTTGAACATTATGTCACTGCCCTCTACTGCCAAAAGTTCAACATTACAGTCCCAGAATCTGACCACAGTTACATGTCAAAGGGCAACAGAGTTAAAAGTTAACTACTGTATTTTAAATTACATTAAACATCATGAGTGTTACAAAAAACCAAACAAACAATCAAGTATTTCAAGTGTTAGACTAATAAAAAAGGGAAAAAAAACCAATCACACATTGTTAAATAGAGTTATTTGGATCATTTAGAGAAATCAGTTTTACACGATTTCTGTGGCATGAAATCATAGGCAAGCTTCTACTTGTTAAGTTAATTACAAAGCATTTCAGAGGCTGACCACACACCTATGGAATAGATATTATGGAAAGTCAGATCTGGGGATCTCGGAAAGCACCAACAAGAAGTAGAAGTAAAGTAGCAACAATGAATCAAACTCCAGCTGCTCTGCATATGGAATCCACTATGGGAAGGGGTTGTCAGGTGTGTAATTGAAACTGGCATCCAGGAACATAGCCAGAGTTCCCAGGGTGGTGATGATGACAAACAACCACAAGAAGAGACGGTCCACCACCAGGGCGATGAACTGCCAGTCTCCTGTCAGCTGCAGAGAACGCACACACGCAGACACAAAACTGAGTCAGCAATGTACCGTACGTAGGTGATGACACAAGAACATCGCTAGGGCATGTCTGGAACAATCTGTACTCAGGAACTGTAGGCAGAGTGAATAACAAGCTGCCTGACACTCACCGAGTCATCCGTGTCCTGCTTCTTCAGCTGCTCGGCCATGTATGTCACAGCAGCGATGGCTGACTTCAGATTGGGAGGGAGGATCAGACAGAAACTGTCAGTGTTGGGGACTCTCTGGAGCTGCACTGTGCTCTCACACCTGAAACACAGAGAGGGAGAACCTCAGCATAGAAGATGGAAAGTAGCATGTGAAAACAAAAATGCTCAGAATAAAAGTAAAGTCACTGCAACTTTGTGGACCTTTTCTCATAACCCCCACAGGAACTTCTCCTTTAGAAGACTTTATTATTGAAAAATGAGACAGTAATCATTTTATTTCTCAAGGAAACACACGACCATTTCAACATCTTTAACTAGCTTTTATATGCTATATGTTACGCAACTTAAAAAGCAATACCAAGAGTCTGCAGTCATGCTCGTAGTTGCCTTCGTGTTTGCTAGTTTATGCTAACATGCTCACACTGACAATGCTAACACGCTAATGTGTAGCAGCTAGAGCTTTTTTTGACCCTTCACACTGTCTTAGTTTAGCATGTTAATGTGATAATATTTGGTAATTATAGCACAAAGCATTAACCCTCATCCTCCCAACATATTTCACATACACAGACTACCGACTGGGCTCTGTGTAGATCTCAACAATCATAACAGTAGCTACATAATAATCTTAAAACGTATTTCTTCTCAAAGTATTATTCATTATGTATTTAGCGTCTTATAAAAAGATTGTTGTTTTATTACATTATTACTTAAAAGCTTCTTTAACACTGAATTTTGAGTAATTTTAAGTAAGCATTGATTGCATGTCCTAGGTGGAGTTGTGTGCTTTTGACTGGTGTCCCAATTTAGAATCCCTAATCAACCTAACCCCATGCATGGTTTAATATTTATTATAGCAATTACAATATGAGATTGAACTCAAAACCCGTCTTACTTTATAATATAAGACAAAGAACAATGTGTTTTCCAAAGAAAGCCCATTCAAACCTGGAGGATATCTTGCCGCTCAAGCCTGTCACAAAAACACTTAGACACGTCCTCTGCGAGAAGTTAAAAACTGCAGTAACAACCTCACAAATGTTTCAAAACCTGAGATTTATGTCACGAGTCACTGTGCAGCGTGGTTAATCTCTGCTAAAACAAAGCATGACTCTGTTTAGACACAGAGATATGTCTTGTCTCTTTATAACATACAGAATGTGTCTTTGTGTGTCCTTGACCCAGGCAGGCTTCCTGCAGCTCCTCTAAGCACTGAGTGACAGCAGCAAACTCCAAGCAGAGGGGTTAACGTTTACATGATGCAGTAACATTTGACTTCTTCATTCTTCGTCTCACACAGCTGTTCCATGAAGCAAAACACATGGGCTGACACAATCTTTATATCTATATTAGGCCTCTTTTATGCTCTTTTATAGGACGGTCGAACACACAGACGGAATAACATGCAGGAAATGGACCAGGGAAGAGTCAAACCGCTGTTACAGCCATTCGGCATAACGGTGTGTTCACACCGAACGCGATAGAGGCGGCCAGAGCGTCAGGTTTACATGTAAAGTCAATGGAAAGAGCGCGATGACACGCAATTGCGCGTCAAGCGAAAATTCGGAGGCAGATTTGCGTTGCGAAAACGCCAAAACGCCTGAAACGCGCGTCAGTGTAGCGCGTGGGGCGCGTTTGACTCGCGAAAAAAACCACGCGCGTCAGTTTTTGTGTTGCATTTTGTGCATACGCGTGTTTCGCCTCTGCCGCTCGAGTTGGAAAATCTGAACTCCAGCGTCAAATCGCGCCGCGACAACCAATCAGGAGCCTGGTGACGTGCCTGTGACCTAGGTCAAAGGGGCAGATCCAGCCAAAGCCCTTCATTCTTTAATGGAGGGAAGGCTAATCAACGCCGTAGCAAACAACCCGGAGCTGTACGACACCAGCTGCTTTGTGTACCGAGACAGGAATATAAAGGACCGAGCTTGGAGGAAGAAATGTGAAGAGATCGGGCAACCTGGTAAGTTCATTCATTTCTCTTTTTACATTTTTCACTGACCCGGGGAAGCCGCACAAAAGCTAGCAAGCCACCGCTATTTTCCCACTGATGTACAAATACCGTTCTGCTTTTATGCATGTTGTCATATAGGAATATATTTTGTTTATTAATAAACAGCACACAGTGGTCCCGCTCATCTGTCACTGCCTCGCTTTTTCGCTGATTTCTTTTTCTTTTTTTGCACAGTACAGCATTGCATTCTGCAGCCTGATTGACAAATCTCCTCCGTGCTGTGTCTCCTGCGCAGGCAGACGAAGACAAAACACGGCATAATACTTTTACGTTTTGCAATCTACAAAGGTTTGCACTTTGAGAAACAACTTGTGAGAACTGTGACTAATGTTCATGTGTGTGGGGGAAAAAGTGTATAAAGTGCATGGCGAGGGGCTAGTTATTCTGACAACCCCTGCTGCAATCAATGAGGGACCACTGTATATACTTTCTCTATGATTATTGTATTCAACCTGTTAACATTTAATATTGTCTTGATAGAACCAACTGATTCTGCAGCAGAGCATCCCCTGTTGCTTCTCCTTGCTCCCCAGTCCCTGAGCTCCTGCTGCTGCACCCACAGGTATGCAATTGTAGCATCAGATGTACAGCAGCACTGATAGCTTTTTACTCGGTGGGATTCCCTTGTGATCACCTTTACTAAATATCTACAACTAATCTGATTATATCCTGTTGTTTGTTTGTTTTTTTCAATGTTGAAATGAAAATCTAGTAGCAGCCTTCTCATTTCTTTGTGTTTTGTGCTGTTTTACAGGCCCAGAGAGGAGGACAGCTCCGAGGCAGATGAGGGATGGGTCCCAGGACGGTCCACCGGTGGTGGAGCTGGCCATCCTGGTGTCCCTGAAGAGGCCACGCCAGTCTCCAATGGAGCATTTCCTCCTCAGCCTTGTTCCTGCTCTGGAGAGCAGCTGGGTCCTTTTTATTCCTGTCTCTCTGTAAATACTTATATTTTATATATTTATGTTTAATGTTTTTCTGTTTGTGAATTTTAATATTATTTCAAATAAATTTTTATAATGACTAATGTCTCAGTTCTACTACACAGCAAATGTTGGCACACGACTTGACACATGTAGAATTTATTTCATATTATACTAATGACAGAATATACTAATACAGTGGGATGCATAAGTTTGGGCAACCTTGTTAATAGCCATTATTTTCCTGTATAAATCGTTGGTTGTTACAATAAAAAATGTCAGTTAAACATATCATACAGGAGACACAGTGATATTTGTGTTAAATGTGATAAATCAAGCAGGTGCATAAATTTGGGCACCACAAAAAAAGAAATGGAATAAATATTTAGTGTATATCAATGTGTGTGTCTCCTATGTGATATATGGGGGGCCTTTGTCTGGACGTGCTTCCCATCCAGAGCTCCACAGCAGAGAGGGAAGTTCCAGCACTCCTGGAATCCCTCTGTGATGGACCGCCAGTCTCCAGGTGAAGGCACAGGAATGAAGTCGCCCACTAGACAGTCCCAGATGGCCGTCGCTACCTGGGGGGTGATCTGGCTCACTGTGGACACACCGACTCTGAAACTGAACGCGATGGTCCTGAAGGAGTCCCCGGTGGCAAGGAACCTGGACAAAATTGTTCAAAATTAGTATTATGTGTACTGCAGTTACAAAATACATTATTCAAATTCCAAAATACTTTTGTGATGTCAGATTTAAATTACAAAACATAAATCTTACATAAAACATTTTGTAATTATAAGGATAATTACATAACATATATTAGATATAATATAAAACAGTCAGTTGTGTTTTGTTTTAACTTTACCATATCATAATTTGATTGGTAACAACTTTTACCACTACAGTGAGCCAATCACTCATAATTCCTAGACATGTCAATCAGGTAGGAATGAAGTAAGACATTAATAGAAATAAAGAGTTGTATGTTGACATGTAGCCCTTTCCTTGCTTAAATCACTGTTAATATTTTTGAAAAATTAACCTGTGATAAGACATAGCTTATCAAGATAGAATATGCTAGATAGAACCATATAACTAAAGATGAACCAAACTGTTCACAATTTTATCTAGCTCTCAGTTTAAAGAAAGGCTGGTGACCCCTGTTATAGAGTCTGACAGCTGCAAGGATTATATACAAATATTCAACTATACCAGAATTAAACCAGGTCTAAAGAAAAAAGGAGTGAGTATCACTACAAAGATTAACCCACAGTGGTCCTCATACCACAGTTTGATATCAGCAAACACCGAGAGCATACATTGATAGACACCACAGCCATGCTATCATTGTAAACACTGATAACAGCATAAATTGAATTAAATCGGGACTTGATGAGAACTGTCGAGTATCACTAGAAATATTATAAACAGTCGTCTCCATACCACAGTTTGCTATCAGTAAACACCGACGGCATTCACTGATAGCATACCACAGCCATGTTAGCAGTGTATAAACGATAGTTTAGCATATATTAGCACAGGTATCAATAAAGGACTACCGTATTAAACACTTTTACTAACCTCAGGCAGATGGACAGGCGCTCTGCAGGTGGGATTGAGCGCCTGTAGTTGGTGTCTAGGCGGGCGATTCTGGGACCGACGCGGGACAGCAGGTCCTCAAACTGGGCGAGTGAAAGACGGTGATATCGCTGAAATCGGCCGTCATCCAGGCGCAGCTCCTCGAGCAAGTGGTGAAACTCACCAAACTGCTCACGCCTCTGGAGGACCTGATGGACCCAGGTACGGCGGGGACGTCCTTAATGCAGCTGCTCTGCTCTCCACAGTAAATAGAGGAGGGAGACTCTCTCTTGAAACGCTAGCTCGACAGCTGCCAACTAGCAAAGATACCGTCTGGCACAACTTCCTCCCACATCCCCTCCCACATTTCTGGTTCACACCGTTAGGGTCAAACCACCAAATTATACTGAGACCCAGGCAGGATCTTTCTTCTTTCTTCTGCTGCGTGACTCACTTGCTTCGTAACAAACTAAACTTCATAAAAAACCAAAAGTCTAGATTATAAAATGGCAAATTTGAGGGATTTATGCAATCTATCTATGTCTATAAAATTAAGATTGTCACCTGTATTTGCCACATCTTTTGTATTAAATAAAGCATTTCTATTTGAGTGTGATGTATCCATGCCTTTTATCCCACTTATTGAATTTGGGGATGGAAAATGGTGGAGAGAGTTCCTACGTTTCTTTTGAGAACAGTTACGTTGTACTCAAACTTTTCTTTGCACCCACTAGATTCACATTGTTTTCATTCTTCATTATATGAAAACATGTAGATATCATGGATGCATATGATGTAACAGGCTGGCTGGGCACTACAGTCCACCTGTCGCACTGGCACCATCACTACATATCTGCAGTCTATGTATATGGTCTATAGTTGTTCAGTGTGAGAGTCGATAACTAGCACCAGAATGAGGACGGCGTCAGTAAGGAAGCAGGACGTGTTACAGAAAGACAGCATGACAACAGATGGATAGGACAGTAAAAATGAACCAACTCCCATAGGAAGGCTGGTGCTGGTGTATGCATCCGTGTGTGTGTGTGTGTGTGTGTGTGTGTGTGTGTGTGGTTATTTGTGTGCCCGCAGCTCAGTTCAAAGGTAAGTAGTGGTCCACACGCTACCCACATTCCACAGCTTGTATTCATTACCACAGATTCATGGAGTCCTCACTGTGACAAAGACACACACAGGCACATGTATATACTGTACATTGGGCCTGTAACTATACCATCATGTAAATATATCTATACTGAGTTTAACTCTTATTAGAGGGGAAAAAACATAAAAAAATATATTTAAAAAAATCCCCCCAAACTGCATGCTTGCTTCAAGATGTGGGAATAGAACATGTATGCACTTTATAACAAGCACACAGAGTTTGGAATTGTATAAAGTCGTCTCATATCACCAAACATCCACAAAATTCTTATTCAATAAGCAGTAAGTCTGATAGTCAACTGATAGGTACAATCAAGTTATAGTGCGTTGCTTCATTTTTCACAGAACTGGATGAGACAACAGACATATAGATGAATCATGTCTGTATTTCTATGATAGCACAGCCACCATCTCTCCCACATCTAACATGACAAAAGCCTCCTATGCCTCTATCACTCAGCACCAGCTTTCCCTTCCACTCATCTATTCTTCACTGTCCCTCGAGCTCCTTTCTGTGGGATTACCCCCTAATGCCAAACCTAAACAGAGGCTTAGTGGCTGGCGACTGTGGATGTGGGTGTGGGGCTTAGCTGGGGCTGAATGTGATGCCTTTGGAACAGGATGAGAGATGTCCAGTACAAGATCTCATTCAGGGGACTGTGAAGCTGGTTATAAGGCAAGACCCATGAGGCAAGGTACCAGCTGATTAGCCAGAATGAAGCGGGTAACATAAAGACATCATGTTTCTAAGCAACTACACTCTTTCTGGGTGAGTAGCTTATCTCACCCATTCTTAACTACTACCAATGACAGTATGAAGCAAAACACAAACAATCCTAAAACTACATTATGACACAGGGCTTTAACATGCACACGCACATTCTAGTCATTTTTATTAAAACAGTAAGCCGAGCATCTGGATTGAATTGTTGATGCATTTCACAAAACATATAAAATAATTACCAAAACTTGCTCTAATTCATCATCTGACCGTGATTATCATTGCACGTTCCGCAGTTCATCAGTGGTAATAGGTATTATAATGTTTCAGTCTGAAGAAGTGGACCAGATTACTGGAATCCCAATCTCAACTCATTTGTATAGCGTCAAATCATAACAACAGTTGCCTCAAGGTGCTTTATGTTATAAGTTTAACCCTACAATACTACAATACTACCATATATCACCCCTGCAGCATCAATAAAAACACTAATTTGTATTTTGATTCTGTAACATATAACATAACATATAAGGTTTAGTGCTGTCAGCGTTAATCTTGTTAACGCGTTAACGCTGTGCAGCCCCACGCACAGGGCGATCTGCGATCTCGCTAACGGAGATTTGTCGCGTTAATGCGGTTATGGCGTTAACATCATTTTAACGAGATTAACGCTGACAGCACTAATTAATGTTATATGTTATAATCCAATTTGTGGACATATGAATATATATTCTGCATTTCGGGCAAGCCTTTGAAGCATCCAATACATTGTGAATTAGTACGACAATTCAAAATGGTGTCTTTTTGAAAAAACACCTTTAACACAATCTTATTAGATATGATATCAAAAGGCTCAAGGAGATGTGTTTACTGTTGCAGTCTTGACAGATCCTCTGAGCTCCTGCAATGATGGCTATAATTCTGCCAACTCCAGCACACAGTGTACTTTACTATAATAGCTGATCTGGCACCAGATCCAACATTCACACTTTGGCACACTCTACAAAGGAGATTCATGCCCACACTGGCTTTTATTAACGTTAATAGAAATAGCTTTCCCCATCAGGATCTGCACATCTCAGCTTGGAAAGAGGCTGAATCAGGATGAATTAGCCTCGGGGTCAATACTTCAGCTCTGTGGTTCTTAATATTCTTGACAGGCGCTAGAACTTTTTGGCAGTCTATCTTTATTTGATAATACAAACCAATACATTTAATCCCATCAAACATGTTACATTTTTGCCTGAAGAAAAATGAATATTTGTAAAAGTTTTCTGCTGTGGAAAAACTTCTTACCAACTTTGCTGATGTGCATAACACAAACTCTACTTTTTTCTATTTCTTAGTTATTTAATGCCTTGAAAAAAAAATGCCCTCTCATGTTTTTTCACAACCACTCACAGACCTATGTGCTGGTTAAGACTTTTTTTAATAGTTAAAGTTAGAATTTAGCTTAGGGTTGGGGAAAGGTTTTACCTTTATAGTTGTGATGGTTTTTGTTTTAATAGGTTTGAGAATGTTAAAACTAAAACTTCTAAGCCTTTAATCCTTAAAGGTCAAAGTCATCATTGGTGCTCAACCTGTGGCATTCAACCCTAACCCTATTCTGGTGCAGTATGTCATTTTTTTAACTTATATTAAAAACGATTCACTTAAATGTTGGTTTCAGGGAAATAGAAAATATTAATTCTAACTGGCACCCATCAAAATCTGTTCATATTCTTCCCAAAAGTACTTTTTGGTTGCTGTCAGAATGGGGTTGGGGTTGAGTTTACCTCTGAGGATCATTGTCAATACATTTTGATTCAGAGAGAGCCTTACAGCCATACCTGTACATGTATATATATATATGTGGGTTAGAGTTAAGCTTCTTCCACAAACACCAGAGCAGGCAGCATCCACATGACTTCTGCACAAAATCTGAGATAAGCTAATCAAAATGACAACAAGCCAACTGCTGTTTCCTGGCAATAACCCAAAGAAGTTTGAAGTAGATTGGCTCAGTGATTGTCAAGGAAGGTCACAAATCAATGGGCAAAGCTTTTGCTAGTTATTAATAAGAAGAAAAGGAAGTAGATATTTGTGGATACTCATACAATTTCATTTAGACACGATCACACCTCTAATAGATTGCTTTTTTTCTTTGTCATACCTGCCTCGCCAGGGTAAGACAAGATCAGGGTTGATCTTGCGAATGAAATACTCTCCTCCCGGCTGTCGCCCATTGTAGCTTTGAATAGGTGTGTCATCAGCAGATTCCTCTTCGAACAAGGGTTCTTCTGGTTTTGGCCTCATCATGCCGATGTATTTAGGCAGGAAGTGTATGAACACCTGAAAAATTAAAGTGAGGAATTCAGTGAATTCACAGAGGTTTGTATTTTTGTGTCTTGTTGACCCAACTTAACCCTCACTTTTCAAACAATTAATTCAGACGAACTACAATCAGCAACTCTTTCTGCGTTAAGTTAACATACTTTTGCAACATGCCGAAAAATAATAGTCAGCAAAAAATCAGAAGCAAATTGCTATTAGATTGTTAATTTTGAATGTCAACACACATTCATTTTTTTCCATCTGCAAGTGCTGCATTTTTATGTCCTGTGCAACAAAAATTCATACTAAACTTTGTATTTTTATCATATGCTTACATACTTTCAGGGGCGGGGCTAGAGTAGTCACAGATGGCCCAGCAGTGTAAATGTGAGCTTACAGTTAGAGAAAAATAAAGGCAAAGTCTTCTTAACCCTCCTGTTATGTTGGCTGTGAAATTGACCCATTCTAGTGTGAAATGATCTACAATAAATAGTTAAAAGTATTTTTTTAAAATGTGAAACTTAATAAGTGTAATCAACATACAAAATGAAAATGGTTCATTTCACATATTTGTATTCTGCATGTTTATATTACATAGATACTGTTTGGGTCTATTTGACCCGGCACTGAAAGTGAAGGTTAAAAGAGGTCAAAAGTGTCAAACACCATTTGTTTCATGGACAATCAGCAGGAACGGAACAAAACATATAAAGATTCTCTGCAAGGGAGTCGTAACAATGTTACACTCTGCAACTACATATGACACACTCGCCTTTCAGAGTTTTACAAAATGAGCAGCAAGTAAACAGTTGACAACCCTGGAACTCAACTTTGATCATAGAAGACGAGGATGTGTGAAGATAAAGACCATGTTGAGGTCAATTCAGAGTCTGATGATTCTAATTATGAACCAAATGAAGAAACTGCTATTCTTATCCATCCAAGCAAGACAATCACATCAAAAAATGATGAAATATAGTCGTGCCAGGACCCTCTAGAATGGCAGTGACGTGTGACAGACATCAAGTCAGCTTTTGAGTTGGTCATGCCCAATTCAATGCAGGAAATCATTCTTAAAATGGCTTATCTAAAAGGGGAGTGTATGTTGGGGGGACAATTAGAATTAGCTGGATAAAATTAATTTACATGGATATACATGGATGTTTGGGGGTCCTCATGCTCAGTCAAAGGATAAATCAGCAGCCTGTTTGTGGGATGCAGAGACATGTATTGTGTAACAACGTCTCTGGAGACTTAATATTGTCTCCTATTTGATAACGAGTGCTGTCAGATGGGAAACAAATAAGGTGACAGCTATTATTACTCCATAAAAAAATAAAAATATTCAATGATTTTTTAAAATCAGCATCATGAAAAACTATTATATTTTATATATAGGTCTTTCCAATGTACATAAAAAATTTTTAATTGACTTTTTTTGTAAAAATATTTCCTCATATATCCTCATTGAACCATGATGTATGAGAGAAAACCGTATCTAAACATGCCCTGGGTCAGGAACACAAAACACGTTGCTGCACCTGAGAAACTGACATTACAGGACAGTTAAATTACATATAAAGTAACGTTTAAGATATCCTCAAAGTTTAACAATACTCATAGAATTTTTTTATATGTGATCTGTGATTTCGAGTTCTTACATAAACATTTTAGATGATTATTAAATACCTTTCGGACCCAGTTTGGCATGATGTGAGTGCTGGGTGTTCGGTGATGCAGGTTGAGGACTACCACACTTAGGATGACAGAGAAGGTCACCAAGATCATAGTGAACATGACATAGTTGACAATAATTGGGATGCCGAGGGAAGTCTCTGGGACCTTGTCAGCCAGCAGCAACATGAAGACAGTCAGAGCAATGAGGACAGAAATGGAAAGAGTCATTTTCTCTCCTGCAAAGAAAAGGGACAAGTTGACAAATTAATTATGACAGTAAGGTAGAAAACATTTTTTCCGTAGACAGTGTTATACTAACAAGGGCAGAATTCAAGACATCAAGGAACTTGCTGATATTTATCAGACTCAGACTGATTTCCATCAATTTCAGGGTTTAGCAATCAATCTCTAATCTGGTTATACATTGAGGTACTATATCAAACTGCTGTTTTTTAGTTAGTGGTATCTTAGGCCGAGCAGCAGGTTCGTTATACACTTGTAAAAACCCTGAAGCTTTCCGATGAATATGTTCAACGGAACATATTCATCGTTCATGCTTTTTGGCAGTGAAGCATTATTATGAAATGTGTCTGCAAAAGGTCAGTGAGTAACAATGATCCCTCATTCTCCAAGTCATTCTCCTTCAGTGTATAGTAGATCAATACAATTCTTTAAAGGTCGCCCTGACTTACAAAGCAGCTCAAATTAGACACATGCTTCTTGTCATGAGATTAGGCAGTGTTTCACTTCCTATGCTCGCTCTTGGCAATGATTTGTAGTCATTATGTCACAACATGTCACATGTGCTGACCTGCTCCAGGAGGCAGGTAGAAGACAAATATAGCCAACACGCTGGTGAGGATACAGGGCACAATGATGTTGATGATGTAGAAAAGAGGCTTCCTCTCTATGATGAGATAGAATGTGATGTCCTCATAGAGGTCCTCCTTAACGTTCTTTCTTGTTGGTTTGTGACAAATGGCCCATTCACCATTCTCTGTCCAAGGTGAGGCGCAAGGAGAAGAAGTTAAGTGTTAAGATGATTCATTCTAACTCAGACACATTCTAAATAAGAAATGTACGTATAGAACATGTAAAGGTTCACAAAAACAGGACAAATACTGAATATCGTCACTACGTGCACCAACCAGTGAAAGCGTTCTCATCTATTACAATCTCATGGATCTCTTTGCCGTCATCATCCAGAAAGTATTGCAGGTCAACCTCAGAGGAATCATAGGTGTATGAGCGGAAAATCATGCTGCAGTTTTGCCAGTCAAATGGGAAGTACGCCACCTAGAGATTGTTAAATGAAAGTCACCATATCATTTTGAAGATGACTCTCAAAACAGCTCCAAGGAGGAACAGTCTATGCGCTGGTACTGTTTCAGTTTAAACGAGGTTGTAAAAGATGAAAGCTAAGACTGTACCTCTATAGAGCAGGAACTGCGGTAGATGGCGGGTGGAAGCCAGTTAACAGTGCCGTCACTGTAGACCAAGACATTGACGTACAGAGCCACATCAAACTGGCCGTCATTACTGAAGGAAGAGAAACGTGACATTTATTGAGACAAAGTATCTATCCTATCACAGTATCAATGCCAATACCAATGTTGGTGTTGATCAATCTGACACTTTGTGGCGTGTCCAAACAAATACTGTGATTGGTTTGATTATAATCCAAACAGACAAATTAAAACGTTCATCTTGACAGAAAGTCAGGTGATCATTGAACTTATTATAAATCATCCAGGAAGAAACATGAATTGGCAGTACTACTCAGTACTTGAGATATGCTAAGTCTTGGCCAAATGTGATGGATCAACCTCGTCTTTAGGGCAGGCACTCTGTTAGCCATGACACAAGATGTTGTAAGTGTGAGCGCAGTCAGGACACTCACTTGTTTATGAGGTAGATGTCAGGTCGCCACACCTTGTTGGGAGGAATTCTCAGAACATTAATGTGGTCATACTCAGCTGGGTTCCAGGACAGCCTGTAGTCTGTCCACGCCTGCAGGGATGAACAGAAGGAGAAAGGCAAAGTGAATCACGAAAAAGAAAAAGAGTAAACAGCTGAACAGACAACAGGTGATGTTCCTGTCATTCCCATCTTTGATTCTCCAGCCTTTGGCAAGTCATTTAATCCCACTGACATAAACATTCACAATCAAGCACACATACTGTCACAAACAGAGCAGCCATCCTGAATTCTAATCAGCGAGGGCAAGGGAGCGAACTGAGAGAGTGAGTCAGAGAATAAGAGAGATAAAACATGAAATAATTTGTAGTTATGAAAAGTGACAAGTCCATTTGAGGGCAGAGCGAAGGAGCACAGGAGAGAGGAGTCAGAGCAAGGCTCACTGATGAAGATGAATGTTTTCATGCTCATACCAGATTCATGAACACGTTAGTCGTCATCTCGCCGTTCTTCTCATTCTGCAGTGGGATAATAACAGAGAGAGGGGTGGACGTATGTACATTAGTGATGCCACCATATCTTGTTGTGTATGACAGTACCATTACTTTCAGACCTCCTCTATTGAAACTAATCGAGACAGATGAGTGGTGATCCTGGTTCTATTCAAACTCAGATATCAAATTACATTTTAGGTAAAAGATAGGGTGGGAATGCATTTTAGACATGGTGTAGAAGCATGCAATGCTATGAAGTATTTGCTTCCTTCCTTTCTTTAGCATATTTTTTTCACTGTTACAAATTTCCAATCATTAAACTAAATAAATACAAATTACAGTTTTACCTGGTGCTATGTAAAGAAAGGTAATTGCCCCTTAAATCTAATAACTGGTTATGCCCTCTTCAGCAGCATGAACTGTAATCAAGCATTTGTGATATCTGGAGTCTTTTATGTTGCTGTGTAAAAATTTTAAACCACTGTTCTTTGCAGAATTGTTTTAATTTGGCCACAGTAGAGGGTTTTCAAACAATGCATGGCAAGTTTAAAGTCTTGCCAAAGCATCTCAATTGGAAATAAGTTCGGACTGCTTTCTTTGAGCCACTCAGAGTTGGACTTGGATGTATTCTGGATCATTATCTTCAAGTATGCTTTAGCATTGGACATGAGGGGATGAACTCATGTCCAGACATTTTCCTTCAGGATCTTCTGGTAGAGAGCAGAATCCATGGTTCCACCAATTACAGCAAGTCATCCAGGTCCTGAAGCAGCCCTGGACCATCACTTTACCACCACCATGTTTGACTATTGGTATGATTCTTTTCATGAATTCTGTTAGTTTTACAACAGATGTAACTAGACTCAGGCCTTCCAGAAAGTTCAGTTTTTATCTCGTCAGTCCACAGAATATTTTCCCAAAAGTCATAAATATGTTTCAAAGACAATGTGAGATGAGCCTGTGTTGTTGTTGTTGTTGTTTTTGGTCAGCAGTGGTTGTCGTCTCAGAACTCTCCGTGGATGCCATTTTTGCTCATTCACTTTCTTATTGTTGAAACATGAACACTGAACTTAACTATGACAAGTCAGGCCTGCAGGTCTTTAGATACTGTTCTGGGTTCTTTGGTGATCTCTTTGATGAGTTGTCAATATGGTCTTGGAGTAATTTTGTTAGGCCAACCAGTTAGAAATGGCTTTGATGTCAACGACTTTGTATGTCAATGGTTTCATTAGATCCTGGCATGTTGTGCTGCTGTTTGAGATCTTTTAGCTTACTTCACTTTTCAGAGTTTCCATTTAAGTGATTTCTTCATTTGAGAGATCACGTAGGGCCAAGTAAGTTTGGATAGTCTTGTTGCAGATTGAGAAACAGGTTTGACATTTCATTTATTGTGCTGTAATATTTTTGGATTTTGAAATAGCTAAAAATTCAGTTTAAACTGGTACATATAAAGCTAGGCCTATCCTGAATCCTTAACTGGTAGGATGTAGAATATTTTGTTTGCATGTGTGGGCACATATTTGCACATTGTTTATGTTGTTCATTTACCAAGCTGACAAGCTGAGAGAGGGTCATCCCCACCCGCACCGTCACCTTCTCCTCCCAGTAACGAGCTGGTCTTACTTTCATGTTGTAGTTTTCAAATAGCTTCTGATGAAGCCTTCTCTCTGTTTCAGAGGCCCCTGCATGACGGCATAAATGCAGAGATATAGGATAATGAAGAGAAAATGATAAAAAACAAACCATCTGTAAAAGGAGCAGCAGTGATATTAAGAACAAAAAAGCAACAAAGAAATGTGAAGGATGAAAACCTGGTGAAGGGAAGAAGTGATGAAAGTAAAATAACTGGAGAGATAGCGAGGCATTAGAGATCCTATAAAACAAATAGATCTTTTAATGTGAAATTTTACCTTTTACACATAAAATTACAAAAAAAGGGCGACAAAAAAAATTCTGTAATGGTATCAATGGCAGTTGTCTCACCGATACCTCTAAAGAGTCCGTCATCAGGCCTGTTGTTTTATATCTAACTTTGTAACTGTAGTAACTGTGCAGGTAAGTACTGTGAAATGGTAAAATGTTAAATGCTAGAAAATTAGAAATGCCTCATCCATGTTTTTGTGTCTTCCAGGTTTGTGTTTTACTCTAGTATTAGCAAACAGAAGATGCAGAAATCTGAGCTGTTTACTTTACATTAGCAGAAGATGACTGGACTTTTTCATCTAGGTTCTAAAGTTATCATTCCTCACAAATATCAGTGACCGCAAATGTGAAATTGAGAAGTAAAAAAATACACTAATGGAGCTAAAAGTGGATGCTGGGGTGGACGACGGGTTAAAAAATGAGGCATCAATGGATGGCACTGACAGATTTTGAGGGAGAGATGCTAAATTTTCAGTGTAAACCAACTGGTAAATATGCAATGATGTGTTTGATATAAATAGTTAATATTTACTGTGATACGCAAATTCATTGCATAGTTGTCTTAAAAGCACATGAAGTGAAGTGAACCTATAACATTTTTCTGTTTTCTGTTCTGTCACATAAAATATTACAGTGATAGATCCTCATATCAAACCTGGACAAGTCTCAAATAATGTCAGTGTGTGTGAGCCAACAGCTCTGTCTCTCATCCACTTGTTTCAAATGTGAATCTTACCAAACAGCATAAAAGGCAGAGCTGGGAATTAGTATAATGTCTATAAATGCATGTAAATGTTCTATGGCCTATATTATTCCAAATAAAAATAAAACATTGATCTTAGATCTATTACCACTTAAAAGTTTTACTTTTGTTAGCTTGTCAGTCACTTGCATACTTTTGGCATGTTCGAAGGTGCTATAGAAATAAAGTTTAATTGACTAAAAAAAAGCACAAAGAGAAAGGCTTGAATAAGTCTTAGTGTATGTGAGTGAGACAGAGTTCACAACACAAGCAAGTCACATGTTGATTTGTGGATTTGAGTCACTGACACCAAACCACAGCATGTTTGCTCTTCAGGAATCATTGAGTCAGGCCTGCAGTGGTTTGAGGTTCAGTTCCCACTGAGATTAGCTACGCTAAAAATATCATCTAATCTATATTGTGGACATGTGGACAGACCGCTGTTCTGTTATGTTGTTCATACTCAAACACGTATCAGCAGGCTACTTATTATTATTTAGAATTTATAATCATTCTGAATATGAATACTGTTTTTGTGAGATATGGTCGATTTACATGAGCAAATAAAAGTGATAGATCTAAAGTTTATGATTATAAAGGGGCCAAAGACGTAACAGCAGTGTGAGATAAGGCAGGATGGGACCCAAAACACAACTTTATTGCTGGAATTACAGAATACAAACTTAAACTGGGAATATGCTAGGAGTCAAACTAACACACAGGCAGAACACACAGCCAGGGAATGAGGGAGAGCACGACAAAACACACAAGGAAATGCAGACAGTATATACACAGGGAATCAAGGCAGAGTGGAAACACCTGGGAAACACAGCTGGACAATAATCTAACAGGCGAGTGAAGCAAACCATGAACCGTCAGTTTTGCTTCATGACCATGAAGCACACTGTCAAAATAAAACATGAAGCATGAGAAACACACACTGAGATTCAGACTGACTAACTACAGGGAACAGAGCGAGCGAGAGAAACACACAGAGACATGACTGGGGAACGAGGGAACAAGACAAGACATGGAGACAAAGAGTGAGGGCAAGAGAACGAGGGACAGAACTGAACATACATAACGAGACATGATAGACTCCACAGGTAGGCAGCACAAACGCTGGGTCAGAGACCCAGGACCGTGACAATCATATTTTTAACTGTGCTTTTTAGGAAATCCATCCTTCTACTTGTGTTGTTCTTTTCAATAATGTGTAGGACAGAACATGGCACGGCTTAAAACTAAGTAACTAAAAGAAATACATTGATTTGTTCAAACATTTCAATGTCGTCATGGATTTCCAGGTACAGTTTGCAGAAAGTGTCTAAAACTGTCAATGCAAATCTAAGCTGAAGATGTAGGATGGTGATTTGTATATGCATGCCATGATGTGTATTTCTTGTATACTTGTGCCCAGGCACCTAAATTAGTAATGAAATCTATAATGTCATTATACAAACACATTACACAAGTTTTACAAATACTGAATACTTAATGAACTGAGGCATAAATAAAAATTTGTAATATACTTAATTTATTTACTGTTTTACTGTTATACTGTATTCAACATCTGTTGAAAAGAAATAATATTTGAAAACTGGAAATCAGCCTATGCTGGAGCTCAAACCAAGAAATGAATGCATGTGTCAGATTAACACAGATAAAAGAGATTTTGCTCAACCCAAAGCTGTTTTGTTCATAGTTTGTGTCCATGAGGAGACAATTATGATAAAAATGAAGAAATATTAATCAACATCAGTTTCTTAAATGCCAAAAGAATTGTTCGGAGGGAAAAAACAAACCAAACCAAAATAAGAACAGAGAAAGCCATGTCAAACTTTCCACTAGAAAGAAGAACATATAGTCATGTAAAAAATAAAGTTTTCATAGGACTCAGAATTCCCTGAGAGCTTTAAGTTAAGACCACTTTTTAAAAAGTTATGAGAAGGTCTGGTTCTTGAAACCAAAGATATAAAGAAAGTAGGGGCAGCTCAAAACTTTTGCGCACTACTGTAAATTAACTGCATCAGCTGAATTGTACTTAGACATTATTATTATTATTGTCATATAATCTCTGTCAAATTAATACATTTTAAAAAGACAATATAATAGAAGTCATGTATCACAGAAAGCTCAGCATTAGGGACTCTTTCTTTCGGAATATGCGATTAAACAGCAAGTGGAAAAGACAGAGGACAGACGGGACAGGCAAAAGAAGCAGGGCAGGTGCTGGTGGTGTACGATGGGTAGCAAAGGTGACTGAGCTAATGTAATTGATATGTAGTAAGGGAATGGGATCAAAGGGATGGCTGAGATACCAGCTCCATCGGGGACAAAATTAGATTCTGATTAACGAACAATGATGTGTTAATGTGATTCATTATTTGTTCCAGAGGAGAAGAAGGAGGCCACTCTGGTTTTCAAGTGGACAACATCTGTGAAAGGACGTAAAATACAGGCTTTGTTCCCCTGGGACTGCAGTTTTATCGCTGGTGAAACATACCTGTAAATCCACACTGGCTGTAGGACAAAAGGTCAAGAAATTGCCACAATCATGGTGGAATTCACTAGTGCAGCTTTTTTTTTCATTCATTTATTTCTTTTGCTTTCCACTCACATTATGGGTTCAGGAGGTAAAGGTTATTGTAGGGTCTTTACCTTACTATAGAAAGCGCCTTGAGGGAACTGCTGCTGTGAATTGGCACTATATAAATAAAACTGACCTTGAGCTGAACCTGGTTAAATCAATTTTAATCATGATTTTAATGCCTAGCCTTTCCCATTCAAAAATGAATGGGGGAATTAAAAAAAGAACATCAAGAAAAAAAACAGCAGATGGAATCAATAGCAATTTAACTGGAGTGACAGGGTGAAGTTGTGGATGTGAGATACTTGTGTGTTATCTGATCTGACTGGAGCTGCCTGATTCAAAACATGCCTCAATTCCTCCACATGAAAACAGATTCCCTTCGATCCCACCAGGAAATAGGTAGCAGATAGGACACACAGACGAATAGGAACACTGCACTGCAGGTCACCAGCAACCATGGCTGTTTGTTTTTAGTTGAGGTTAAAAGTTAACTGCAGGTTTCCATTTTTTATGTTCTTCCTTCGTTTTTTTAGTATAATGAACATTTCACTATGTAGGTTTTGATTTAGATGGAAGAGAAACATCATGTCTCTCTTCTGAAAATACTTATTAGTAATCATGCTGCTATTAGTTCCAGGGATGCTCATTAGTCAGACTTATGTGACCAGGTTATGTGACATTTAATCAGCATAGCATGATTCATCTTAAAATCTATTTTTAAACATCCTCAAACCATAAAAACTAATGGCACACACTGGCATTCCTAAAAAGGTCCTTACCAGTGAGAGTAAGGTAAAAGCAGCCACACACGAAGAGAAAGGTATTCATCCTCGTGCTAGTGCTCAGGTACATCTTCATTTGTCCAATAATGGCAATCATGACATCTTCTGGACTCTTTGTTAGCCAACCAAAGGCTCTTCTAGCGGCCACAGCCAGTCACGTCCCACCTTCACCTGGATACAAGATGAATGGTCACCCCCTAAAAGTTCAGGAAAATCAGTGCGCTGCTCCAGCTGGGTTACAGCTAGTTAACACCCCGAACGGCACGCGCTCTTCAGCTAACGACCCTGTCTCCTGTCCTTTCGTCTCTTTTGTGGCCATGACTCTCTGGGTGAAACCATGATCTGATTGGATGGATGTGCTGGGGGGGGGTGCGCTTGTACTAGGAACTCTGAGGGGCAGGCACCTGTTGGTGCTCACCAATCTGAGGTTAGCACTGCGGGGATTGTGTGTGGGAGTAAGAGGAAGTGGAGGGGGTGGTATGGCTATGTGCTGTGGGTTATGACAATGGAGATATTTTTGGGAAGTTGATTGGGGGGTTGTCGGTAGGCGAAGGATGATTGGTGGTGCTGTAAAGCTGACGTGGGTCATGCTGTAGGTGGCTTCTCTGGCTCTCTTAACTTTTAATGCCTGCTTGATCCCTTCAGCTATTCATCTTCCCTGGTAAATCAAATCTTCTCTACCTCCTTCAAGGCTTTAAATATTCATTTTCAGCCTCCCTCCTTCGGGGCTGTTGCAGTCATACCCACTGCACTGTGCTGTGTGTGGTATCATCTGGCCATTATATCCCTGAGTTAAATTGGTTTTCAAATATTAAGCAGTTTTAATGAAAAAGTTGACCATAAAAAAATATTAAGCTCATTAGTTTTACAGGAATAGCTTGTCATCAAAGTTTTATTTTATGTCCTTTAAACAGGTGTGCAAATGTGTCCTGGGGGGAAAAATGCAGTGATTTAAAGGCACTATGTGTGGAATTTTGACTTCCCAGCTGCTGCCCCCTAGTGGTCTGACAGCAATAAGAACCATTTATATCCACCAAGACTCAAAACTTCATCCATGTCAAGCAGGAAATGAGCCCCAGGCTCCAGAAGGATTCTGATCATTTGGTCAGTGGTTTTAATTTCAGCTTAATATTGTCTCTGTGTCCTTGCATTGATATAGAATCCTTCCACCCCATCTTTTACGCAGATCCACCATTTTTTGAGTAATCTTGCATATAAAGAGAGATACAGCGACGAACCACCACAAACACTGAATTTATTGTCTGATTTTTCTACAAATCAAAAGTAGCAAAATTGATTATGCAATCAACAGAATTTAAAAATAAAAAATTATTTTAAACCAAAACAATATTTCAAGACCGTGCCTGTCAAAGACGATTGTTATTTCCATGTGCATCAACTTTTTTTTGAGTGACATGGCGTACAAACCCTTCAACATTTAGAAAGGTCATCTCCACACAGAAGGAAGGAAGTGGCACAGAAATACAGACAAAAGAGGAATAGCAGGAGTGGAGGGGGGCTGCAAAGCAGCTTGCAGTGGCACAGCAGCCGTAGACAGGCTAAAGTTTAATCCCTACAATATATGAGATTTGCAAAGTTGGGTGTGTAGAACATTATCAGCTGATCTGCAGGGATTGTAGACTGGGTTTGACTTTGTGACCTCCGTTAGTTAATGCTATGCTTATTTATATTTACTTCATAGAAATAGTGAAATATATTTTTTTACTGTTTACAACAATGTTGATGTTCTGGTAAAAGAAACCTAAATTTATGAAATCATGAAATAAACTTCTTTTGAGAATCTTTGTAAACAGCACAAGTGATGGGGTTTGTTTGTTCTTTAGGTACACATTCCCATAAAAACTATGGCTTTAGTCACACTTTGATTTAAGGAGCTGAAATGAAAGGCTCTGCTTCACAGATACTGTGGCGTGATGAAATCTCGAATTACCAAACTTCTTGGCAGGAGCAGGGAGGTGATGCCAATACTGATGGAGAGGTCTTAGAAAAAGCACCTCAGCGTTGCTGATTCTGAGTTTGATGTGAGCTCGAGGCAAGAAAAGATGCGGATGAAAGTATAAAAATGGAGATGGATGTTTTTTGCCATAGAGGGCTGCGAGGACTACAAGCGCAATGATCGATGAAGCAAAGGCCCCCGAGTGAACTCCGGATTCTGCTCTATCTCTGATCCTTCGTGTTGCTTTTTATGAAGCTGATGTCTATATTTCAGGCCTCATAAAGTTCATCTTTCCTCCATCCCCTACTCTCTGTCTCTGCCTTTAAATTTCTCTCCTCTCAGTTGGGTCATTCCATCCTGTCTCCCTCATGCTGGTGAGCCTTTCCAGTGTGAAAACATAAAACTATAAATCAACACCAGATTGAGACTTAAGTGAGGGAAAAATGCCTCTGACTTGACCTCCTGTGAGCTGCCATTCTCAGCGTGAATACATCATTCAGAATGACCTCTGTGTTTGTTTTTGTGCAGCCTGGCTTCTGAAAGCTACTCTTTCATAGAAGGTTACGTGTTAGACGGGAAGGGGAACAAGTGCAATTCAACCACTAGTGTAGTGATAACATCACATATGGTGGTCTATAATACTGAGGGGCTATCAGTGCTGTCGCCAAGGTGGGCTGCCGTGGATGACTGGCAGAATTTCAGCCCCCAAATACTTGCGCTAATAGATCTCAGTGAGAGAGTGTATTTACACAGAGAAATAACAGGGAAGCCCATGCAGTAGTGTCCGGTAACCAGTGCCAACATGTGGGGATATTAATAGCAGGGTGGGCAGGTGATAGCATTCTGAGAACAGATGGAGCCTTTGATATTCTCCCCTCAGATCTCTATTTAAAAGACAAAAGCAAAATGAAAGCACAAGACCAAGAGGACAGGTGTGGTAAAAGGGACATGCAGCATGCGTGTGTCCAGACAAAACGAGGCACCGAGAGGTACGGGTCTTCTCTATTATTGGGAATTCCATTGGCTGTTGGTGCAGCAGATGAATGGAGTTGGTGTGCTGCTCCATTACATACACCAGTGCCTGAAATACAGAGGATTACTGTGTCTGCAGAAATATACCGCAAAGCATGTGCCACTCTCCAGCACATTCTGACATAGGCTTGCAGCACGCTCGTTATAGGGCCTGGTTTGTCTTGGTGTTTATGTGTTAACACCACATATGAACACCCAGTCCTGGAGCCACACTTCAAACTCTACTACAGCTAATAACAAAATAAACAAAATAAAAAAATCCCACGCTGGTAGTTTATATCATAGCATTTATATGCATGTAAGGTACGCTAACATTGGCTTAGTAGTTATATTTCATGCAATTTCATCAATGCATTTATTAATTATGTTTTAATTATTTTAAAATTTTAACATACAAACTGTCACTGGAAACACATCTGGAATTAGGAGAAGGGTTTGGGCTAGATTAATCTTCTGAGGTGGTAAACCTACCCTGACTAAATATTTTGAAGACTTGTGAATAGTTTTTCATGTGATGTACATCAGAATTGTTATTTTCCTTGTTTCCTGATTGCCAAGACTGATTGATTCAGGTTTAGGGTCGGCATCGATGAAAATTATCGCCAATTTATAGTCACATCTTTCAGTCTGCTAAAGCCGAAATTAACTACCACCATAGGATGATGGGTGTGTCCATGTCTGCAACACAGTGTAAGCCTGTTAACTTTCTGGTATCCAAGTCCTTACAGTGGAAACCTAACCATTTATTTTGGTTGAAGCCAAAACTGTTTGGGGGGGGGGGGGGGTTTCCGGCTGTTTTTGATTTCTGTGTGTCAGATTATTGTCTTTGTTTCTATAATGAGAAAACTTGGAAAGCAATTATATAAACACAAAAATTGCATATTGTAATTGCCTATGAATGGAGCTAGGGTTGGGGTTATCTAGACCATAGACCTTATTTAGCCCTAAATTATAACCCTAATCGTAGGCTTGCAAAGTAGGCTATATGAATTTGGGGTTTTGAAAGCTTTTCTCCCAAATGTCGGCAACTGGGACCTTAAATACTTTAAGTAACAAACACAGTAAAAGTTTAAAATTCTACAAATCTAAAAAGAACACCATAAAATCCATATGGTTTGTCAGTTACTGGCCCTTTAAGTACTAGTACAGCTATAATTTAAAAAGACTGGGACATATGCATTGTGTGATTTGTGATGAGGCAATGCATTGGATACTGTACTTATTTTAAGTAACAGTTAACAGTTACAGTTGTCTTCCTCCACATGTACAGCAAGGGATTCACAACTTCCAGCTGTGTGGTTCAAGAAAATCAGACACCCCTGTGCTTCAGAAGGGTTTGAAGGGGTCCGTAGGGGTATGGTTGAAGCTAGCATCGGCGAAGATGGCCAGGGTGCCCACAGTGGTGAAAACGACGAAAATCCACAGGAACATCCGATCCACAACCATTGCCACATACTGCCAATCTTCTTTCAGCTAAAAGAGACCAGTGAAAGACAAGAGATCAAAAAGAGAAAGAGCGGGTACAATAGAAAGAAAATGAATATGAGGAAAGGAAAATAGTGGGAAAATGGCAAAAGACAGACAGACACAAGAGACAAAAAGACAACAGTACAAAGGTTAGAAATAAAACCATGTTGTCCAGATAAACAGTAGAGAGGAAGAAAAAAATGGAAAGACAATAAACATATTAATGCTCTAAGGTTTAAGTAAATGATAGCTCTAACCCTAACCCTGTGATAATATGTTTGTTCTCCTCAAAAATGTCATCTCAAATCTTGACAATTAGGTGACAAAGAAAACTGCCATTCTAAGTGATATGCATAAAAAAATACTTTTGCTTGGTTTATGTTTAGGGCTTAGGGTTAGGGGTCATCACTAAAGACAACTTAGATATTCAGTTATTAAACTTTATCTGTTGAATGCTCGAAATTATCAAACCCTACCCTTCACTCCAGATGTGACCTTGTGGATCTAAGAAGGTTAAACGTGCTCAGACATTCAAACTTACTGCTTCATAGTCTTTTTCAGCCTGCAGAGCCTCAGCTATGTATGTGATGGCCTCTATGGCTGATTTGAGCTCATCAGGTAGTGTAAGGTAGCTACTGGGGCCATCAATGAACTTCCTCAGGTCTGTGCATATGCCATCCGGCTGGTACCTTTATGACAGCACAAATATAATAATGTTACAGAAAAGTATCAATAATAAACAAAATATTGTGATGGTAAATATATATGTCTGGACGGATTCAGGAAAAAGACAGAGTGTCAACACCCAAAGACAACAAATGCACACGAGCGTGCAGAATGTAGCGATGTGTGAGCAGGTGTCAGCCCACGCTAATTAAAAGCTGTAAAATAGCTCAGCTTTTATGAGCTGGGCTGCACGTCTCCTTTGCATTCTGCTGTCAACCACAGAGGAATAAAGAGAAGGTCAGAGGAGCTCCCCGGGTCCCCCTCTGCAAGTTTGTAAAAGGCGCTGCCCTTCACATGCTGACCAAGCTGCTCTGGGTGATGTGTGTGCGTGCATGTTTCTGTGTTTAGTTGTTGCCCTTAGTTACCAACTATCAGCTGCTACTGGGTGCCAGGAGTTACTGGGAGAAGCTAGTAGAAAGGTGCTGTGTGTACCTGTGTGACTCTGCTGTCAGCCATAAATACTGTATTAACGTGACAGTTCTAACTTTAGAGGTCAAGTTATTTTTTATTTCCTTATTTTCAAAATGTATAAAGTCAAGAGCAAAAAATGTGTTACGTCAGTTAGTTACACTGTTGTTCGAAGGCACTATTGTTGGACTTTATAATTTGCAATTATTATTTTATTTTATTATTATCATGTCTGCTTTCAAACAAGTTAAAACAAAATATCCAAAATGCATTTTTTACAATTGTTTACATTTACAAAACATTGACTATTTTATATTTGTGCAAATTAATACATATGTAGTCTACATATTTAAATACATGTGTTTAGGAAAACAATGTGAGTAATTTATTGTTAAAGGGTATTTAAAATTGTTTTGAATGAATAATGAATGAAATTGTATGACTTTTATGACCAACAACCTCAGACTAGCCTGTTATTAGAAGTTGATTCTTCATCAGCACCATAACAATATGATCAAACAATTCATTAAATATGACCAAAATTTGTAATATATAGTTAGATTAGTTCATGCTAACTGCTAACTGAGGCCTGCCTTGTCATTGATGAGTTGCCATTGCTATGACAATCTGGTAGCAAATGTACTCAACTAAAAATCAGGAGCTCTCACCATCCTGCCAAGAAGTAACGTACACGTGTGAATCCCCTGTTACTACTACCACTATAATTATAAATGTTAGCCAGCTTTAATATCTGGTCAAACCACAGCAAGTATGTCAGTCTAGTATCAAAAATGTACTAAAATGGGCATTGTGGCATTATTTCCATCAGTCCGCTCTCATGTGTCTGGATTTAAAAGCAAGAGAAAGACCGTGTTTGGAAGTTAGTCGGCACACTCTCGCACTAGCAACACAAGTCTGAGTCATACTTGTCACAGTTATTATATTGTCAAAGTATTATTCTTGACTGTGTTAGACATTAAACAGTACTTGATTAGATTTAAAAGATATATTATCTTTTGGTTTAGTTTGCCATGTTGACACTTTCCTTCTTTTTCTACAAAAAAAAAATTGTGCTCCTGGAATGCATTACTTTTAAATTTGTGCTCAATAGCATAAAACAAACAAAAAAAACATATCGTAACAATTCATTCTCATGAACATAAAACCATTTTACTTTTTCGTGGCTATTTCACAAACTTCCGTGAGATCAGACAGTTTCGTATGAATTCAACTTGTTATCATCACGAGGATGGAATTCTGACTTCTTGTGTGAACACTGATACAGTCTTGCTTTATCACACAGTTGATCATTTACATTACATAACTCATTCTATAATTTTTCGGTAATAATTCTTGCACGGTATCATGCAGCATGTCCTTCAACAATGGCACATTAATTATGTCCTTGTTGCCTTCAGCAGAAAGACACACTAAGACCTCCTATACTTCTCTGAACTTACGAAGTCATACATCATGGTTCTCTTTGTAGCACATCACAGCTGAAGTGCTTTTCTGAGAAGTAACATTGCTTAAGTTCCACCCTAAAAGTTTATGGATTTTCACCTGACGTCAATGATCTCTACAAAGACAACACTTCTTTGCAGAGCAGCTGCTTTTCTTATGAAACACCTCAAATATTAAACACCTCTTTCAGAAAACATTTTAAAAAAAAACAAAGCAAAAAGATTGACAGGATAGGCAGGTATCCACCAGAGGGCAGTGTAGCACAACGTTAGAAGTGGTAACCTCTCAGGCAGGACAGAGGAGACAGCTGCTTGGTATTCTTTGCATGAAATTGGAGGTTTACAACGCAGCACTGCCACCGCAGCTCCTCCTGCGAGTGTGGCAGGTGAAGAATCTGTGACCTAAGAAGGATGAAGTCCTATCAGGTTGAGAGAGAAAGGAAAAAGGGAGGGGGAGACACAGTGTGGCCTCTTAACCCCCTCCTCCCTTTTCCCTCATGTACGGCTCAAAGCAGCACTTCATCAGCGAGAAGTAAATGAGTATTCAGGAGACTAATTCAACTAAAACTGGCTGCGTCTGGTGCCAAGACATGCACTAAACCCAATTAAGAGAGGCACGCCAATGTACGTGTGGACCCAGGAGAGATACTGCTGTCTCATCAAATTCCTCTAACAGAGCCCCTCCCCCATCACTGTTCATTCACCTAGACAGTGACTCTAATGTGTCAGAGTCCATTTGGGTGGGTCATTATTGTTTTAGCAAAGATTCTTTCCCTCTAGACATATCTAATTTCTCCCAGGAGTAGAGGAGAGAGGGACAGCTACACACTGTGAAGCAAACTTCAGGGTGTATTATGAGAGCAGCAGGAATGCAGGTCGGTTATCAGTGTCGTATGGCTGATTGGGAAGACATACAGGTCCCTACCCTATGTAACTACTTAAGGAAGGTCAAAATTTTTTCATGCACAAAGGATGGAGACTGGGGTTACTGTAATTCAATTTGTTGCCAGATTGTGAGGCAACACTGGCCTGCATCCAGCGCTTTACTCAACATCATCGGCAGCCCTCTGTGGAACCTTTAATGTAAACCTGCAAACTGTGTTTCAGTGGAGGTGTTTGGGTTCTAAAGCTAAATATATATATTGTAACATCTCAGAGCACTTTAAATAAAAATAAGACTTTGGCAGTAGTCATTACTGAGGCTCAGACATCTGTCACTGAATAAAACAAAGGTCAGAAAGACCTCACAGAAGGAGATCTTAAACAGCCAATCTGTTCCTTCTTTACAACAGCTCCATAAATGATGATTTGACAGTTTAAGCTTCAGTAGAAAGGGCATCGATACAATATGTGACAATATGAGACTTCTAAAAAGATATTTTAGTGCATTTAGTAAAATATTTTGGCATAGCTAAAGTACATAAAGTATAGTGGATGAAGTAAAGTGCATTTAAATACAAACACACACAAACTGCCTGGATCTCTCAGTGTAGATGAAAATGGAGATGTAGGAGGAGAAGGAACAGATGTGATGTGATAAAAGTTTATTAAGAGCAATGACAGATGGAGGCTGGTGAAACCAGTAAGGGCTTCAGACATAACCTACTATATGAACTTGAGCCTTAATTAATACATTTAGTGTGGAATCGACCAGTAACGCTGGCAGCAAACCAGCCCCAGAGCATGATGCTACCACTACCATGCCTCACAGCTGGTACAGTGTTACCTTTAAATCCTCACCTTTATTCTAAACATGCCTCCTGTCATTGTACCAAATAGCTCAGTGTTTGTCTCATTGGACCATAAAACCTTTCTGGCTCGGCTTGTCCAAATGAACAGCTGCAAATTTTAGTCGAGCCTTGTTAAGTGAAAAGACAATGTGGAACCTCCATCTCCATGTATTAAACAATTTAAGTGAGTGTATGTATATATTTGAGTCTGTATGCATACTTCTGACCCTGTGTGGATTAGAGAAACCTGAAAATATGATACAGGCGTTTCACTTGTGTTTATGTTGTCTTTTCAATTCTCTCATCAGGAAAACTGCCACAAAAAAATGAAGTATTTTTATAAAAAACGAAACGGATTAAAGTTCATCCACAACTTTCCTTTACACATATTTTGGTTTTGATTTTGTTAAATAAATAATGACACTGTGTAATATGTTGTATCTTTTTCATCTGAGCTTGTATTTAAATCTTTTTAGAACAATTTATTTTTATAATCATATCCTGATATATAGAACCTTAGAATTGAAAGGGGGTGTACCTTCGTTTTCACATGACTCTAAATATGTGAGAATGTGGAGATGGTTCTCATATTCTGAATAAATGTTCTCAGGTAGTGTAGAAAAGCCCTATACCTAATGAACTTCTTTCTTCTTCTTCTTCTTTTTCCTTATTGTGAGCCAAAAAACATTGGATGGATTCCGTTGGCCTCACTGAGAGAATATATTATGCAGCACAAAGTAATGTAATAAATGTGTGCAGGTATAGGTGACAGAAGAGGAGAGAAATTACTTCTTTGCTGCGGATGCTCTTGTGCTGCAGCTGCTTCTATTGTTATGGTAGATTTTGGTATCTTTAAATATGGTGTTTGTCTGTTGAAGAGGCTCTGTGCTTTTAAACACTGTTGAATTTAATTCAAAGTGAAAAAAGCACCTAAAATATAACAGAATTTTAATTAGTCCTAAGTTGTGGTGGTAAGCGTTAAGGAGGAAACCTGAACTTCTATGAGTGCAAGGTTGTGTAGACACTAAAGTGATATATATTTGAATCCATTTCAACATGACATCAAATCAAATTTGGTTAATCTTAATGTATTTGATGTTATTTTACTGAAAAAGTATTGTTTCTAAAGTCATATTTGGACATACATGTTTAATGGAATTAAATTTATATACCAGTATGTGATTCACTTCAAGAATCCCATGCGACATAACAGAGATAAGAGCAGTTGATTGCTTCTCATCCTACTAATGATGAACCCATCTGTCCGGGTTTTGCCTGAATCAACAACTGTTCACCCGCTCCACTTCACACATGTTGTTTCTGGGTTCATTTGCTTTTTCTTCAAACATGCAGGCTCTCACATACATGGGAACCAAAACCAAATCCAGGCACACTCACAACAACGAGAGCAAACATGTGCACGTATACGCCTGGTCTTACCTGTTGGGTTTAGGAAATAAAATGGAAGAGTCAGGTTTCCGGATGAAGTATTCATCAGAAACTATGCTGATTGCAGTGACTTTTTTTTCCCGGCGGGGTAGGGTCTCCAGAGACAGGGGGGTCTCCACCTTTGGCCGCAGCATGCCCAGGTAAGGAGGGAGCATGTGGATGAAGATCTAGGTGGAGAGTAAAGGTGAAGAAAAACAGAGATACTTTTACAATTCCCATTAAAGACAGTTCGGCCAGAAGACTGTTTCCATGTGGAGAGATCCCCAAGTTTTGGGAATAACTTCACCTGCTTCCAAGACAGCATAGAGGGGGACAATGATCTGGTGAGGTGAAGACTCCAGCAACATTTAAAACACTAGGGAACAGCTTTATTTGCAGACCAATGCGTTTCGGCTTGTGGCCTTCACCAGGGTTGCCGAAACACCATGTTTCCATGTGCAGTCATTTATATTTGTCAGCATGGCTCTGTTCTAGGGTTTTCCTGCTCTTCCACACATAAATGGAAAGTATAAAGTGGTAAATGTAGAAGCAGTTGCTGGGGTGGAGGCGGTGGCAAAGCAGTTTATAAATGTGAACCAAACGAGGGAAGACATTACATAGCTGGGCTGGAAAAACTTCAGGTGTTGATTTTGTATCGATACTGGGATTTCCTATTCCTATTGAGCAGAAAGTTACTTAAATTTGAATTTCTGTCTATGTAGACATTAACATGTCTAAATTTGAGGACACAAGTTGATAAATTGCGAGATATGCTATTTCAGCAAATCACAAAGTGTCGTAAAAGTCACAACAATACCGTATCATGAATGAAGTATTATAGTAATATCATACTGTGGCATATCTGGTGATCCCCCCCCCAATTAAATAGTGCACCCTATATAAGATCAGCTTGCCTTCAAATGCTGTGGACTGGCTCTGAGATTGGTTCATTTGCTGGAATTGTAGCTAAGCTTGACTTTGTGGCCTGTCTGAACAAACTCTGTGCTCATCTTCAGAATTTAGCAGTTTCGAGATGTTAAAAAAGACATTTCATAGCACTTTCATTTATGAATGTGTAGATGTGTATTTCCTTTGCTGAAAAAAGACCACAGAAGGTTATTTAACTGTACATTTTCAGTCAATAGCTTGTTGGCACTCACACCTCATGGATCCATCATCTTTGCTGGCATTAAAAGTCCATTTGTTTGGATTCTTGTTTTATGATTTAGGGGACAGCTGGAGTGCACTTGCCCTGTATTTGCCTATTAGGGATGACAAATAGTTCTAAATATTGAATTTTGCAGTAAGATAACCTTTGAAAGCAGTTGTTGCTGAATGATGTGGGTGGAGAAACTAAATGGGTAATGCTTTCCAGTTCTTCAAAGTCTCCTTTCGAGGTTTTCTTCGAACACAGTACATAAGTCTGTGTGCTTCAGTGGAGCACTTCAGTAAAGGATTCAGGCTGTCCTGGGCACAAGGGAGTGTAATTAAAACAGAAAAAAGTGTTTGATAGGACATGATAAAAATTAAGTGCGTTGAGTCTTCATCTGGAGCTGTCGGACTTGGAGCTCCTTTCATATCAATATCAAGGGAGTCAATGATATAACAGCACGTCAGGGTTGAACTTTAGCCTTGATCAATATCATAAATGCTGTAAATGGCTGCTCTATCTGCTCTTTGAAGTGCTTTCATATTCTTTTTGTGAAAGAACTCCTGGCTTGCCAGTATTGACAGATGGATGTCAATAATAGCCCCCTGGAGAGGAACATAAACTGGCAAAAACTCAATAGCGAATTTAATAGTGATTTTGAGTTCATTTACAACCAAACGTCCACGCCTTTATACAACTTCCAGTATGAGTCTGTTTCACCTGCTGTTTCTGCCATGTTTCCTCGCTCTCAGTGCGAGGCAGCACATCAGTGAGTCACTCACAGCAGCCTGATAGACTTGACTGAGAGCTCTGAGACATGATGGAGGGTCCTTTTATAATGTCCTGCAACTTTATTATTTTTGTTCACTCCCACAGCAGCAGTAAAGAGTAGATGGTCACAGACAGAGTCGTTGGTGAAGAAAATGGAGCATTTATAGAAAAATCTTTCTCTCAGGAGTTTGTTCAGGCCAGAGTGGAAGTGGAATGTGTGAGATTTCAAGTCAGAAATGCTGAAAGAAACACAGACTGGGACATTTATGAACATTTTCCATAGAAATAATACAATGGTACTATCAATTAGACATTCAAAATATTGTTAGTAATTATCATCGATCATGCAGAGAAATGTCAGAAAGGGGCGCTTTGTCATTCATTTAAATCCTCAATTGCCTCTCAACTTTCTTTCTTACTCATACTGTGTGACATCTGTCTCATTTCCCGCAGCTTGGCTGACAATGAGCAGTGAAAATAAGAGCGGAAACAGCACCTCAGAGAGCAGCATTTCATCTACAAAGACCGTATTCCTCAGCAATGGCTGCTGAAACCTTGATAGTTTTGCTGTTGAGTGTGTGTGGTGCTCAGGCAGACACCACAGAGAGACGTAAGCTCTGCACTCGAGAGCATCTAAAGCATCACCGGGGCTGATAAGGCAACCTGGTGATGGAACAGAAGGCGGAGAGTGTCCTAGCCATCTGTGGTGACTGTCTGGAGAAAGAAAATGAAACACTGGATTCAGCCACCAAGATGGGGATGGAATAAAGAGCAGCACAGTTAATGTCTACCTAGAGACGGGCTAAAAGTTTGCATGGACTATTTGACACAAAGTCATTTCTAAATGGGTTCAAATCCTCACCAAATTGTTATTACCTACAACACAGCTACAGATACTGTGCACATGGACAGAGTTCATATTTTTCAAATGATCATTATTAGGACTTGGTGTTGATCAGTGTTTCATTTATTACACTATTCCAAAGTAAAGTGAGGTATTTGAATCTGTCCTTCACAGTGATTATACAGCTGAAGGTGCTTTTAATTTAATCTGTGTTGACTACATAAACAGCATATATGGTTTGTACATTGTACTTAAGCATTGAGTTGGCTGCTGTCTTCACTGAATGCTGAAATAGGATATGACCATATTTGGAGTGTCACTGTTAGCTGTGTCACCAGGTTCATCAGTAATTAACTGTGATATTAAATGTGCAACAAATTTTAGCAAGCAGTAATTGGCTTAAACAAAAAGCATACTTAGCAGAAATCTGAAGAGCCAGCTGCTTTGTGTCTGAATACAAGCAAAAAAAAATTACCCCAGTACATTTCATACTTGTCATTAATAGGGATTAATATTGAAATCAGATATGGAAACAAACACCATTTAACAGGCCTACTACAGTAAATTTGGCCATTTGCTCTGAGACACACTCACTTTAGGACTAGTGGCCATTACAGGAAGTTTTTTTCCTTAAACTTAAATATCTGTTCTTTTAGTGGCTGATTGACCAGCTTTAAATTAGGCTTTTGAAACAAAGAAACAATAAATACAAAAATAATCATTAGTTTCTCTCTAATGTTTTGTGTCCAAAAATTTCCTCCTTTCACATTTCATTGTTTCGTTAATAACCCACGAGTAGGAGTGAAACAGAATCTATGCTCCTCCTTTTCCTCATCAATCCAGCGCCAAGCAGTTCAATTAGGCCACAGAAATCTGCCCAGTGTGTGGGAGCCTTTCTGTGGTGAATGTACCCTGAAACCACGACAGAACTTGGACCAAAGCACAGAGCTGCTGCTCACGCCTGTAATTAGCTTCACACAATGTACACTGAGGGCAACAGCAACTGATGGAGGTTAATGGTTTAACATGACGTTTTAAGTGTCGAGAACTATGTGGACCTAATTGAGTAGTCTGCCTCGACCACGCTAACACAGCTTTCATAGCCAAATTAATGCAAAAGTTTAATTCATGTATTTCAGGTGCACAGTCTTTAACATGATGACCCATTAGCCATTTGAATATACAAGACAGTGCCCATTTTCAAGATGGCCAACAACTGCTAGTAAAATATAATTTTTGAGGTGAAGTCTTGACTTTAGTGTTAAATCATGCATGTTCACAATATAGAAATGTACTTCCTAAGTCTCAGGTTACTCATAAGCTTCTTTGTATCAATTATTAAACTTTTATTCCCCAATTAATTTACTAAAGGGGAAGTAAAGTTAGTATGGGGTAGAGGTAGTACTTTTTCTTTAAGCCACAACTCAGTCTGACCCTGTCTTGATGCACACTCAGTCATCTGGGTTAGGAAATTAAATCAAATCAAAATCATGATGTACTGGATGTACGCTACCAGTCAAACATTTGGATGCACCTTCTCATTTAATTAGTTTTTCTTTGTTTTCATGACTACTTACATTTTAGATTCCCACTGAAGGCATCAAAACTATGAATAAACGCATATGGAATTATGTAGTAAACAAAAAAGTGTGAAATAACTCTGATGTTTTATATTTTAGATTCTTCAAAATAGCCACCCTTTGCTTTGATTACGGCTTTGGACACTCCTGGCATTCTCTCGATGAGCTTAATGATGAGTCACCTGAAATGGTTTTTCAACAGTCTTGAAGAAGTTCCCAGAGATGCTGAGCACTTGTTGGTCCTTTTGCCTTCACTCTGTGGTCCATCTCATCCCAAACCATCTCCATTGGGTTTAAGTCAGGTGTCTGGCGCATCACTCCATCACTCTCCTTCTTCGTCAAACAGTCCTTACACAGCCTGGAGGTGTGTTTGGGGTCATTGTCCTGTTGAAAAATAAATGATGGTCCAACTACACGCAAACCAGATGGGATGGCATGTCGCTGCAGGATGCTGTGGTAGCCATGCTGGTTCTGTGTGGGTTCAGTTTAGAATGAATCCCCAACAGTGTCCCCTAGCAAAGCACCTCTACACCATCACACCTCCTCCTCCATGCTTCATGGTGGGAACGATGCATGTAGAGACCATCCGTTCACCTTTTCTGCATCGCACACGGCGAGTGGAACCAAAGATCTCAGATTAGGACTCATCAGACCAAAGCACAGATTTCCACTGGTCTAATGTCCATTCCTTGTGTTTCTTGACCCAAACAAATCTCTTCTGCTTGTTGCTTTTCATTAGTAGTGGCTTCTTAGCAGTTATTTGTAGCACTTCACAGTTTTAGCAATTTTCCAGACTGACCAACCTTCAGTTCTTAAAGTAATGATGGACTGTCATTTCTCTTTACTTAGCTGATTAGTTCTTGCCATAATATGGATTTTAACAGTTGTCAAACAGGGCTGTCAGCTGTGTACCAGCCTGACTTCTGGACAACACAACTGATGGTCCCAACCTCATTAAGAAGGCAACAAATTCCACACATGAACCCTGAAAACCATTTCAGCTTCATCATCAAGCTCACTGAGACAAGGCCAAAGGTTTGCAGCGCTGTGAACAAAGCAAAGAGTGGCTACTTTTAGGAATCTAAACTATAAAACATATTTAGTTATATATCACTTTGTCGTTGCTACATAATTCCATAAATCTTGCTTCATATATTCCATGTATTCAGTTTGTATCTACAATGTAGAAAGTATTAAAAATAAAGAAAAACATTAAATGAGAAGGTGTGTCCAAACTTTTGGCTTGTAGTGCATTTACTGTACATATCATAATCAGGAGTTCAACATTTTAACAGCTTTTGTGAGGAAGCTGTTGATGAGTTTGGAGATTCTGCCTTTTATATTTCACGACCATCTGACTGAGTACAAAACAAAGTTAATTCACAGAAAGTTAATTCTGTTGATCTGGACACAACCTGCAAATGGACTGAATCTACTTTCTAAGATTTGTCTGACCTTGATAATTCCATAGTGCCCAAAGTGTCATAAAAAGATCATCGCTGGGTCTGTGACTATCAGGAGTAGATATGCTTGAAGGAAGGTGGTAGGTGTAGCTTGGTTGTATATATGATTCACTACACTTGACCAATTTCTAATACATATGGAAAAATGTGTGTCTAAAAATATGGACATTACTTTAAAGTGTCTTTAACATTCGTGTAATGTCTTGTTGGAATTATCTGGTGTTTTTTTGACTGTAATTTAAACAAAACATAAAACATATTGAAGTCTTGTTGAAGTTGGAAATGCAACTCACCTTGGAATTGCATAGATAGATAAATGGTCTCTTGGGTCATCTGCCACACTAATTGGAGTTGATGGTCCTAACCTACCTCTTGCTCTACTTCCTTGCTGACAGATAATTCAATGTTTACAAGTTTTTTTCATTTATCACATAGCCTCCCAATATCCCCTGTCCTTTCCAGCTCTCCTCACAGACATGCTGGCTACTTAATGACTTGCCTTAACGTATTTTCACAATGCAGATAAAATGAAAGGTGGTATTTTGACAAAACTTCTGACAACAGAAAGAAAGATTGCTTGTGCTTCTGGGCTGTTCTGGCGCAAATGAACAACCTACAGTATATATGCAAGACACTGTAACAACACATGCTAGAAAGACAAAAACTATTTCTTAAGAGACACAGATATTATTTCCTTTCAGAAGTCTTGTATGTGATGATGTGCCAAGCAGGCGAAAATTAAGCTTGTGTGACCCTGAAATGTACGCTCACCTTGCGGACCCACATCGGCATCATGTGGGTGTTGGGGGAGCGATGGTGGAGGTTGAGGACAACCACGCTGAGGATGACAGAGAATGTGACCAGAACCATGGTAAACATGATGTAGTTGACGATGATGGGAACACCCAGCGAGGTCTCGGGGATCTTATCAGCCAGCAGCAGCAGGAACACGGTGAGGGTGAGCAGCACATTGATTGACAAACCCATCTTCTCACCTTGCAAAGAAAAAAAACACACAATTATTTAGGAAAGTCAGAAACACAATGCATTTCTTGTTCCTGTGTTACGACTCATTAAGCTTTACCGGGCCAAGGTTTGTTCCATTTTCAACTCACTGAGATTCGAGGAGCATCTGGTGAATGTAATTTACTAGTAATGATGCTAATGAAAAATTCATCTCCCATTCTAAGTGAGGCTGATTGGGTGACACAGCACAGGCTCTTTAGTTCATTCTGTGGTCACGTACAAACTGTGTACGAACTGTGTTTGTAAGTGACCATAGGCCTGTACTACGAAGCAAGATTTCGTCACCAAGGTAACTTCGGGGTTAACCCTCGGTTTTCTCTACTGCAAAAGTGGTTCACTTCTTATGACATGATAAATTATGCTGCGAACCTAACCTCTTTCCCAATTAGAGATCAACTTGGTTCTCCAAAAGAATTGTGTTACCAGTCCTGGTAGATCCCTCAGACCTCTGTGTGCATGCAGTAGGAAGATTTAAAGTTTTCCAGTAGGATCTACTGTCTCTGTGTTTCTTAGAGACAACTTTTTGTTTAATTTTAATTTATTTATCTGTGTGTTAGCCCTGGACAGACTGGCGACCTGTCCAGGGTGTACCCCGCCTCTCGCCCTATGACAGCTGGGATAGGCTCCAGCGCCCCCTGCGACCCTGAAAAGGATACGCGGAAGCAAATGGATGGATTTATTTCTGTTGGCTGCAAACAATTTACACCAAGACCCGGGGTTAATTTAGCAAGTTGCTAACCAACTCCGTGTGACGGCTTATCCTGACTGTCAGTGTTGGGGTAAATGAATCCAGATAACAGAAAGACATCCTGGGTATGCTGAGCTTGCTTCATAGTACAGGACCCAGAAGGATTAGAGCTGGTAGGTTAAAAGAGCAGTTTGTGGCCTCTCACTGAGAAGCAAAGCATCTCTTTCTGCATCACTGGAAAATTAATGTAAAACTGGAGGAGATTAAAAAAAACAAACCCTATGATTCTCTGTGCTGTTTATGTGTCCCTTTACTGTGTGTTCAAATCAGTCATTTCATATGACCCTGGTTCAAGACTCGTAGGAGACACTAATCCCTGTGAGGGTTGCATCAGGAAGGCGATTCAGCAGAAAGTTCCGCCAATCAAATATGCAGATACATCTCTGGTGGCGACCACTTATGAATACGGGAGCAGCAAATAGAGGCTTTTGCTTGATCATCCCAATAAGACTGCAAGTGGTTGTTTTTAAAGGTCACTTGCATGGTTGCTTTATTCAGTGAACAAAGCAGATGGCACACACTGGTCAGTAAACTATGATACGTTTAGCAGTTATCCTAATCAGACATTTTCTGCAATACTTTTTCTCCCACACATTCCGAAAAATGTAAAAAAAACCTTACTTTTTTATAGCTATTATAAACTCCTAAAAATAGGCCTACATCATTGTTCAAGAAAATAAAAACTTTATCAATGTTTAATATATTTATATACTAAAATACATGCCTACATCAATGCATAATGACAGTATCATGTCAATGAATATTAATACAGCTATGCAGGAATGCAGTATGTAATGTTATGTTCCGATCTGTGTACCTTATTGAGACTCATGCATATTTGCACATCTGTGGGTTTTGTGCTAAGTCAAACTTTAATATCTCAGGCTGTATTTTGCATATGTGTGTCCTAATCAATCAATGTACCCAATGAGCAGGCTTGTCCAAACATAAAGGTAACCGTATAAGGGAAAGGACAGAGTCAAGCCGATTGCTCTAAGCTGTTTTTCTACCTCCTTCATTTTAAAGGTTATCAATTCAACTGTGTTCCAGGAAGCACCTATCTAATCTGAAATTGGATCCCTTTATAATTAGCTAAATGTCTGATTGCCCATTTTAAACCGACCACACAAACTCATATGGGAAATGGTATTAGCAGTTTTACATCAAGGTGGAGCTTGTTTGGAATCCTGGTGGTCACATAAAGAGAGCTTTAATTCATAAAGTCATCAAGTGATCTGAATGCAATTTCTGTAAAGTGTTTACCTGCATCAGGAGGCAGATAGAAGTTGAAGATGGCGATGATAGTAATCAGGATGCAGGGGATGATGATGTTGATGATGTAGTACAGAGGCTTCCTCTCGATGATCAGGTAGAAAGTCACTTCCTCGTATTCGTCATCAAATGTGTTCTTCCTGCTTGGCTTGTGTCTGATGTACCACTCACCACTCTCTAGAGAAACATCCACAGCTTAGATTTCTATTAAGTTTAGCGCATTTAGTAATCGTATTACACTAGCAACACATTTGCAAACCACAAGAAGGGGTTATGCAAAAATGCGATGCTTTGAATATAACACAAAAATACATCTGAAGTACTTGTACTTAAGAATATGTGTCATGTCATGAGTGCTCACCACTGAAAGACTCATCCAGCTGGATCTCCCGAATCTCCTTGCCTTTTGAATCCAGGGCATACTGCAGGTCAACTTCTGTTGAGTCATATGTGTAAGAGCGAAACTGCATGGTGCAGTTCTGCCAGTCGAACGGGAAATATGTTACCTAGACACAAAAAACTGGCATTTAAACGAGTCGGAAACAATGTCCAAGCTTAGAAGAAACTGGATGGAAGATAAGTGCATAGTAGATCTGTGTAAATTACCTTGACTCCACAGGAACTGAGGTACAGAGCAGGGGGAGTCCAGGTTACCCTGCCATTACTATAAACCTGAACATGGACATGCAGGGCCACATCAAACTGTCCGTCATTACTGAAAACAAAACATGAAATACAAATTAGCCAGTTTTGGTTAATAAATCAAAATTTGAAGTACACTATATTGTACAAGGTGTCATGTCATATTTTGAGGTATGTTAGTAGTATGTTATGGATGGTGACATATCACAGAATTCCATAACGTATCTTGAAACATACCCCAAATTGTATTGTATCAAATGAATTACATTTGTTCTGTTGTCTAACAGTTAAATAGTCAAGTCAAGTCAAGTTGGCTTTATTGACACTTCAACCATGTACAATTAGTTCACAGTGAAACGAAACAACGTTCCTCCAGGACCAAGGTGCTACGGACTGTTCTTAGACGAAAAGTCCCTGCATTGGTCATTAGTTTCACGTATATGTGTTGTAACAATTGCTTATCTAAGATTGTTGCTGATGTTTCACCTCCTTGGCATTGTGTTAACACACAGCTGAATACTCCAGACCTGCAAACTGCCAAAACTTCTACTTTTTAGAGACACGGTGACACTTGCTGATGATCAGTTCCTAAATTGCATTAGGCTGGTAACATCTGGCTGCTATTTACTCTCTTAATTTCTGTAGATGCCCTAAGAACATACTCCACAAAGTCCTGTAAAAACTTTCTCTTTTCTTTATCACAGGTCTGTATTTATACAGTGTTTTGCTCCATGTATGATCTGCTTTGGAAACTGTGTTTTTAAGACTGAAAACTTCAAAAATGTGACAGAGCAATTGAGTAAAACTGTAACAAGAAATGACTTTTTGGTTTCACTTTTCTGTAAAGGTCAGAGACCCCCCCCCCCTCCGTGCTATGGGAAGTAATCTATTTTGTGCTGGAGATGGATGGTTTATTGTGACTTTGCTTTTACAAAGATAGCTGAGAGGGCTCAGTGAGGAAATCCAGCCAGCATAAACTAAAATGTGACAAACAGTGAGGTGTCTCTTTTCTGCAGCTGCACCACCAAGCCATTATTAGCGTGCTGAAGCAATAACAACACTCTATGCTGCTGACTTAAGTTATAAAGTTGCAAAATAGCAGCGATCAAAGTTTGCATCTCAACTGTAGTCTTTGTTTTGTTATCATCTCAGTTCCTCTGACAAAGCTTAGTCGACAAGGCAAAGCCACGGCTGTGCAGAACATGAACATTTAGCTCCACTCCCACACTTAAAGACCCCACATCTAAACATTGTAATTGGCATTAAATGGAGATTCTTTGCACACTTTTTATGGGGCACTTTGACTGTAAGTGCAGCGCTAATGTTGTTTGTATACTAAGCTGTCGGGCTCATAACACAATGCACAACAAAGATATCAAGTCAATTAGACACAGATTTAGCCTTCTGCCAGTGTACAGTGTTTGAGTTTTATGTCTCTGATAATTGAACAGTGAGAAGCTTGTGTCTTTACCCCGGGCTCTCCTAAAAATCTGTCCCTGTGAAAGTGCTGCTGCTAAAATGGCCGGCATTGATCAACCCAAGAGAAGCACACGCAAATTTGCATTTGTGCGGACGTGCATATTTGTGTGTATCCGTGCGGTTCCAAATGAACGCCTCACAAGCTGAAGTAGCTGAGCGGTGCTATCAGCTCAGTTATTAGGGAGCCATGCTGCTTAATTGCCTATAAAGTGTTGATGAATGGAGCAGTGGGGATATTTACAGTGGTGTTAATGGGAGCGTGTCTGTGTGTGCCAATATGGGGAAAAGACTAAACTTGCTGTTCTGAGTATCTAAATCTTTAATTTAATGCTGTGATATATAGTTTTTCCAATACACATGAGCACTACTATAATTTACCTGGCCCATCACCTAGTCTCCAGTGGCCTGCAGCTATAAGCTACAAGGGTATGCAATTTGTCCAATTTCAAAACAATAGAGTACGATGGATATGGATTTGATATGAAAATATTTACTATATTGCAATACTTGTTTATTTCACTCAGGTAGGGGGTAAATTAGTAAGTACAAAAGGTTGCAAACACTGCATACAAATACAAAAATGGAACAAAGAGATCAAAAACGTTCTCCTTTCAAGTCTTTGTTAATGTTAACGCTAATGCTAATGCTAATGCGACTTGCAATGCTGATACTTACTTATTGATGAGGACGATGTCAGGAAGCCAAACCTTCCCAGAGGGGATGCGTAGCACCTGAATCCCATTGTGCTCCTTTGGTTTCCATGACAACCGATAATCTGTCCATTCCTGTTTGAATATTTTTATAAAAGGTTGTTTTTTTTTTATTACATAGGGATGGTTATTATCCACAAGTCCATGAAAAGAGTTGGGATTACAGCAGAAAATGACAGCAAGCAGAAACTTTGCTTTAACAAATGCAACCAATTTGTCATTGTATCACTTTATCTTTCATTTCTCCACTTCTGTAATTAGATTCCACAGGGATGGCTTCCCTGTGCATTTGTCCTTGCATAACAAAACACAATTTGCATATTTTTTCATTTTGACTGCTATTATGACTACTCCAACTGTTCTACTGATTATATGCACAGTGTGCATTGGCACTGAGCTGTACTCGAAAGACGAGGCCCCGTGTTAATAAACATACTGCCACTGGAGTAGGAGTCACGGATGAGCTACTCAGTGTGATGTGAAAGAGTTTTTCAGTTAGAGTACACTCAGAAAGCTGTTGGATAATTCATTCTATCGGCTTAAGATTTACTTCAATTTGCAAGTATGACGAGCAGGCATGCAAATAGACTCACCAGATTCATGACAACAGTGGTGCTCATTTCTTCATTTTTCATATTCTGTGATAAAAATGCCAAAATATGTATTTCAGTATGTACTTCATAACTGTTTACTTCAGCTCGTTTTTCATTTTGTAGGGATACAGATACAGAGTTATGCACAAAGAACACCCTAATGGCATTGCAGGTTTTGTGGTGGTGAGAGTTCAAAAAATGGTATTCAAGGCAGCTGTGGTACAGGAGGCAGAGCAGGTTGTCTACTAATCAGAAGGTCAGTGGTTCAATCCTCAGTTTCTCTAAGGTGCATGTCAACGTATCTGTGGTTAAGATACTGAATCTTAATTTGCCTGCAAAGCATTCAATGAAGTGTGAAACAGCTCTTAGATGTAGAAATAGGTTTGTGAATGGGGCTTATAATAAGAAAGCACTTTGAGTGCTCAGCCAGAGTAGAAAAGTGCTGTAAGTACCATTCCCACCAAACACCATCCATCAGTTTAATGGACAAATCCGGTTAGTCAATCATCAGCCTATGAAAAGCCTTCTGTTTGCATGAAAAGTTAGCTTTTTAGGTTGTTGCAAGCATTTAATTGCAAGACTTGGTTACCACTGTTGCTTCATAATAAGAAGGTTTTTGGTTTAGACCAGGGGTGGGGCATCTCCAGACCTCAAGGGCCGGTGTCCTGCAGTTTTTAGATACATCCTTGATCCAACACAGATGATTTAAATGGCTAAATGACGTCCTCAACATGTCTTGAAGTTCTCCAGAGGCCTGGTAATGAACTAATCATTTGATTCAGGTGTGTTGACCCAGGGTGATATCTAAAACCTGCAGGACACTGGCTCTTGAGGCCTGGAGTTTCCCACCCCTGGTTGAGTGTGCATACTGCATGGACTTCCCCCCACAGCCCGGATACATTCTACTGAGGTTAATCGAACCTCAGTGTGATTCTAAATTGACCATGGATTTTTTTTTAATTATTTGTTCGACTTTCTGCGTTAAACCCTGTGATGGAAAGACATGAAATACAGTGTGAACTGAGGCTCTCAGCTTTCTGCTGTTCTGATGTCTAAAAGATATCTAAATAATACATACAGGTTAAAAAAACAGGTTAAAAGTTAAGTTTTAGTAGTATTTTCCTCATTGTTGTTTTGAAAATGTTCATGCCTGTGTCACTTTTTGCCTCTGGAAATGTTTTTGTGACTTTACTGTCATCAGACAGCCATGACATGCACCCAGTGGTGAACTTTGTAGTAAGCGCCTTTATATAGTTAAAACCATTTGTTCCAACAGGTCAGGGGACATGATGGTGCAGTGATGTTTTGGGATTTTTTGGAACCACTGGGATATTAGTTTAGCTTAACAAGCAGGGGACACATGTAGTCTCTAAACAGCTCTTTTACAAAAAGGACTAAGAGACAGAGAGATGATGGGATTTGCTGCATGATTGGCATTTTTGCATGTACAAAATGTGATATATTGCATTGTGGGACTGTCGTGCCCATGATGGGAAGGTCAAGTCATGAATTCTGGCTAAGCTTCTCTGCCTCTCGGCCTGCTATTTAAAACCCCAACAGGGACAGCTGGGACCAAAGCAGAAGCAGGAGTGGGGGCAGCAGACGTTGGATGTCTTCCTCATACAAACACATCTTGCTACCTCACACATGTCATTGCCTACATATCACTACCCCTCAGGCCCAGTGTTAATAATAACCCTGTAGTTACCCAGCTGGACTAGTTACTTGTCAAAATAAGAATCCAAGTGGGTTAGTTTTCAAGAGAGGTCCACTCCAGAACTTAAGATGGTCCAAGTGACGAGAGAGAAAGCGGGAGCGTGACCTTGAGTGGAGGTGTAAGGAGTGTGGAGGTGTGGATGCACTATGTGTGTTGGTTTTCGATTGTCGTGGAGAAAAGAGTAAAGGGGAAAATAAGAAACTCATAAAGTGACGGTGTGTGAGTGTGTGTGTGTGTACGGCTTATCCTTTAATGCAGTCACACAGGCAGCAGCCCAGTCAGTGCATGCCACTAAAACACTATTTCCCAGCATGAATGAATAAAAATACAGTACTTCACTTCACTACACCTCAGTAGTAGTACTCATTTTTGCCATCTGGTTGTGAATTTAAATCCAGATGGCACTGGGATTCATTCATGGTGGAGAATATGGAAGATAAGTTTTACATTTACATTTCAGAGGCAAAGCCGCAGGAAAACCATCGTCTCAATGGCTAAGAGTTCCAGCATGTGAAGTTACTGTAGCATGGTCACAGACTTTGATGTGTCCGATTATGAGAGATTCATCTTTTCAGATCTCGGAAAAGATATTAAAGGAATGTAGCTTCTAGGCTAGACAGTTTCAGGTCTTTATGATTAGGCTGTTCTACAAGCTCTCTGAAAAGCCGTCAGTCGATTCAGAACACTGCATAAAGAGTAGTAACAGCGTCTAGTACTATTAACTTCTCTTCACTGGATTTCTGCTAAATCCAGACTAGAAGTTAAAATCCTTCTCATATATAGTTCCTTGAATAATTAAGCTCCATTGTATCTTCATGACCTCATAACGTATTAGCCGACGGAGTGCTTTGCTCTGTTCATTTTGTTCAGACTTCAGTCTTACTTATGATTCATAGTGTTTTGAAAGTGGGAGGCAGAGCCTTCAGCTATCTGGTCCTTATCCTGCGGAACCTGCTGATAGTTTGGATTTGGGAGACAGGGTCTGGTTCTGCTGGTGGTTTCTTCCTGTTAAAAGGGAGTTTTTTTCTCACCACTGTCACAAAGCACATGTTCATAGGCAGTCATAGTTTTTTGAGGTTTTCTCCCAAATGCTGTAGGGTCTTTACCTTACAACAGGGGTGTCGAACTCCAGGCCTCGAGGGCCGGTGTCCTGCAGGTTTTAGATTTCACCCTGGGTCAACACACCTGATGATTAGTTCATTACCAGGCCTCTTGAGAACTTCAAGACATGTTGAGGAGGTCATTTAGACATTTAAATCATCTGTGTTGGATCAAGGACATATCTAAAGCCTGCAGGACACCGGCCTTCGAGGCCTGGAGTTCGTCACCTGTGCCTTACAACATAAAGCACCTTAAGCCGATTGTTCTTGTGAATTGTCAGCTAATGGCAAACATTTTGGTGATGGGAATCAGCCTTAAACTGGTCAAAACTTCTGTTACATCATGCTAGGTTATATTCAGTCCTGGGTTCTCGAAAGGGGACGATGGAGACCTGGCTTCATCTGCACATTGGTGGAAAATAGTTATTAGTAACTTTATTTCTGTCTTGAAATGGCTCTTCAGCTGACTAAAGAAAAACAGCTTCTCTTTGTGCTTTTTTAATCCAAAATTGAGGTGTCTTTTTTTCTCTCCCTTCAAAAGTCAGCCCTTGTTTTAATTTTTTCTACTGTGCTAGAATTTTGATGAGTGATGTAACACATAATCAATGTCCTTTGACTATTTTTTAAAATCTGCAGTGACCTGCTGTTAACTGTGTGTACTTTTGTGTTGGGGTTCTGGGCCTCACCAGTCCAACGAAGGATGTGAGGATCATGCCCACACGGACCACCACCCTCTCTTCAGGGGTACGAGCTGGTCGGACCTTAAGGTTGTATTTGGAAAAGAGGCTCTTCATCAGAGTGTTCTCTGATTCAGTTGCACCTGTAATACACATTGACAGAGGTCAGTTGTGATGGCAGGCTTCAAACTGAAGTCCTTTAATAACTGCTAGTCATTCACTCAGATTTAGCTAGACATGTCCCTCCAAAAGCCTCAGCAACTGCTGACTGCATTGATGCACTGAATTAATAAAGGAGTTCACTCGCTAGATACTTACTGGAATCCTTAAACAGCAGTTTGTAAAATTAGCCTAAATACCTTTTAAGTTTACTGTCTTTCTTCTGTGCAAAACCCAACACACTGGTGACACTGTGTCGCCGAGCAAGCTGTGCTGTGCATCAAAATATAATCAGTCGACGACTATCTTAATACCAAAGTCAATAGCGCGCAACAAGTGGATGTTTGATAAAAAATTGATTGATTATTCATTTTGATGATTACTATAATGATTCAATGTAAAGTTGCTGATTGTTTTATACCAAAAATTCTGTTAACTGCTTTTAAAGACAAATTTCCGAAGTCCAGCCAAGGGGTGAAAGGTCAGGTCTATGTCTTTCTGCTTTTTGCAAATTATGTTATGCTGTTATGCCAGCTTGTTTTGGGATAGTTTGCAACCAAACTATGCCCCCCAAAAATCGTGACTGGGATGACAATTACCACCTTCAAGTCCAGAATCAATCAGTCAGACCTTTCAGTCAGAAAAACGTGGCTGTACTGCTATTGGATGTGGATAGACTGCTTTAAGTGGAATTCAGGATTGACAGATGGATTGGCTTAGCATGTGTAGTAGTAGTGCATTCCTACATTATTTTCTCTAATAAAAATAAGTAAAAGACATGTATTTCAAATAAGTTCCTGAGGTTCTAAGGTCCCGTTTTATAGCAATGCTAAATGTTTCGCTTCAGGTCTGCATAATCGCAAACCTACTCAAACACTTGCATTCCATTGCATTTTCATGCGTAATCCCTGATTTACTTGCAACATTTTCCTCCTTGGTGTTGGAAGGTTAGAAGCATTTATAATCAGCAGCTCTTGTGACGCAGCATTCATCACGTCTGGCATTGCTGTGGCCCCAGCAGGATCTGACCTGACAGGAATAAATGATGACGATCACCCAGCAAGGCACCCCATTAGCTAGGCACAAGGAAGCATGGCTGCTGGTGGAACGGGAGGTGACTGTTGAAGGCTAGAATTTAGCATTTTTTATCTCACTACCCAGCTGAGATGACTTGGTAAATAGCAAGTTTGACTATAACATTAGTTAAAACTAAAATACTGGATGGTTGTGTATCCAGTTAGAAATAAACTTCTTTTATGGAGAGAATATGTGAGTATCTGCTTGAAAAGACCCAGTTATTTAGCTTTTTTCTCATAAACTCGCCGAGTGAGTAGTGGCTCAGTAGTGATGAACATGGTCTAAAATTGAAACTGACTGCAATAAAGTTCAGTATACACTACATCCTTCTCAGAGTGGTTTGAGCGCACTGTCCAGTAACCACTGGGCAACTTACCAAATAAGTTGTATGAAAAAATGAAGTTATTGATTTCTCTGAAGAAATGTGTTCAACTTAACTGGCTGTGATTCTCTGCGACTGTCGTGTCTCTGATCGTATTTTCTTTAGTTTACAACTGCTGTGAACACAAGTCCTTAAAGATGAAATCTGTCATTGTGTTACAAGTATTTTGTTTCGCTATTTCATCATTTCTTGTTATCTTTCAAAAATGTCTGCGGCATAAATTCATTAGTGAGTTTTATTAGTTTGTTGATGCCATGAGATGCAATTTGAATGAGAGGTACATATCATAAATCTGTCATGGCTCCCTACGTGATATAATCCCTGTGCTTAACTGTCTCTGTATGCCACGTTTCTCACTCTGGAGCTCGTGTGGATGCTGCACCTCGATTCTCTAAACTCATCAACTTTAGCTGTACATCAGCTCCTGTCTACTAATGAAATAAGTTTGTCACTTGTCTCAATAGCAGACACATCTTGGCCTAATTAGGGCTACTTCCAGCACGCACAGCGCCATTACTGTACAGTAGTGGTAAACTTGTATGAGTCAAAGTTCTTGAAGGGACCTAACATGGGCTACAGGAAGTATAATGTGGCCCAAAAGCTACAACATACCTGCAACAGTACCTGCATGTGACCCACCAAAGGTAGACCTGTGAGTGCCTAGAGGCAGTCAGACTTACCCAATGAGCCAATGCCGTCAGTCACGACTTGATGTGGCCCAAAGAAGTTTGCAAACGTTTGTTGCTATCTGAGTACATTCCATTACACCCTGCTCCACAACACTTCTCACAGTTTTCCTCCCTCACCAATCAGCCAAAGACTAACCTCCTCCTGTTGTCAATCTGGAAATAAACTCTTACATATTTTATCATTTATTGCAGCCAAGAGGGAAGTAATGTTTAGCTCAAGGCTTCAAACTGGGACTTCAGAAACCAGTGAGCGACATCACAATAGCCACATCCATCTTTTATATTGTCTGCTTTTCAAATGCTAGCATGCTAATGTTAACAGATCAAAGAGGTACAGCCTCACGGAGCCACTGAAGGTTCTCATTTTTATGTTTAATGACCATGTTTCTGTGCTCTTTCTGTGCTCTTTACACAGTTACACCAACACAATATGCAACATGTCTCTCTTGATAAATGACTCACTGTGATTTCTGCCATTTTCTAAATTAGCCCATGGGAAAAGACATTAAACACTCAAACCAGATTCATAAGCTAAAGACACACGAGCAGAAGAAAACACATAAACTGCTGGGCTTGTATTAATGTCTAGCCTACGTCGAAATTTACTAATAAAACATTTTTATTGTACAGTATTCCAATAGGAACTGACATTGTGTCACAGAGAAATCATATTCTCAAGTATTACTGTAAAGTTTTCTATTATGAATTTGTTCTTTTCTGGTACTTTCCATTCTATGATCTTATTCTACATTAGATACTACACGAGTATTCATGTTGGCCTTGCATGACAACTAACGCTTTGTTACATTAGTATACTGTGTCAGCTTGTACTTACCTCCCAATGTGCTCAGGCTGTATAGGCAACATGCCAGCAGGAGCAGATCCAGGCTTTTCATGGTGAGGCCCAAAACCAAACTCTTCTCCTCCCCGAAAATAGATCTTGAATGAGTGAATCAAACTTCTTCCCTGCTTAGCTTTCTTTACCAGTTCAGGTCACCGGAACTCTACAGCTAAACTTTGACTTGGTCAGTACTCAGTTTGTACTGTTGTTGTCTGTCAGTCAGACCAGCCATGCCAGCTGCTGTGTGCTCCAATTACCTCCAGGAAGGGGTGGGGGCTTTGGGGAAGGGGTTGGGGAGACACGTGTGCAGTAAACTGGTAGAAATTCTTGTGAGGTTTTATATGCAAAAAATTTGTATAATATTTTCTGGTATATTTCCTCTTCCAAAACCCTCCCAAGAAAGTTAGATTGCTGTTTATGTAATTGTAAAGCTAAAAGAGATTCTGAGAATCGTGGGTGGAAAACAGAAAACCTGTATGAAATGACAGTTGACAGAATGACAGTTCAGCTGTTTTGGTTTTCTGCTTCAGAAAACCATTGTCAATGAAGCCAGTTTTGTAGCCACAAAATAAGTTAAAGCTTTTTAATGCAAAGGAACAAAAAACATACATAAACAAGGTCCAAAATTGCATGGGCCTCAAATAATCTGAAATAATCTGATTATTGGATAAGAACTTAAAATTATTTTTTTCTGGAAAGGGAACAATCAGGTTACTATCAGTCCAAATGGCATGGATAACCTTTGTACCTGTAAAGTTCATATGAAACAATATTTACAGGTTTTAGAGCAACATCCAGTCCAAAGGTGACACGATGAAACACAATGTCAAACCGCATTCTGCATGTATGTCAACAGCATGTCGTATTATATAAAGATGAAATAGGTGCTAAACTAAGCTGCCTGCTGACCAGACCTGTCACCTAACAAAAACATGTAGTGCTTTATGAAATTAAAATATTAGACCCAAAACTGTTGAGATGCTAAAATCCTGGAGTATATCAGACATTAATTGGAAAACATTTGGATTTGAAAGCTGTTGCAGTAAGTGCTCTCCTCAGCTCCAAAACTCTTGGATGCAAAAACACGCTGGCAGCTGCCATCTTAATAAGAATAAAATGGGATTTCAGTTTCAGTGCAATCTAAAACCACTTCTTGTTCTCAAGAGTTGTCGCTATCAGCTCATTTGATCTATTAAATGACTTTCTCTTTTCTTTTTCTATTCTCGTGACCCTTTGACCTAAAATCCTGTTTTTGTAATATGTCACTGAGACATTACCTCCAGCTGAGTCTTGTTCACCAGGTTCCTCTGGCCTACACCCACATTCTGCTATCACTTCATTTTTAACCTTTAATTGCTTAACCTATTTGCCAAACTGAGGGGTTAAATGGTTCTATTTAAATTGTATTTCAACTTTTTGCGCATTCAGTTCTGATGTATGTTTTGGTTCTACAGGACACACGCAGAACCAACAGACCAGACATTAGCAGCTGTTATTCCCTCGGTATAAAGTCAAGTTGATGAAACACTCCAGACACTGCTGTATTTTCTGATTTGCCCCTGCAGTAAAACATCTACATCCCCCTCTTTATGTCCCTCCACTCATCTCTTCATGCCACCCTGCTCTTGCACACATTCGTCGACCATCCACGCCACCATAATTTATGACACACTGTCACTGCCATTTGGCCTGCTGCCAATTTAATTACCATAGAAGCTAACTATTAACAGCTAGCGCCCGGTGTCAAGTCACACATCACGTCAGCGGTCAGGGGAGAGTGCATAAAGCTTCTTTTGGCAGCAACTCAAAGTTAGGATTGCTTATCTAAAAATATGAGTAAAAAGAGATTACGTGTTAACCTGTGTTGTGTAACTTTATTCTAAATGTTTGGGGAAGTCATTATATTTTACTCCCTTTTGTTCATCTGTATGTATAGTAAAAAATATCAATTTAATCCTTTTCTTAGAGTTTCAAAATAAAAGTCTGCCAACTTAGTTGTAATGTTATCCATTACAACTAAAAGTACACTGTAAAAACAGTTTTTACAGTGTAAACAAAGTACACGATGTGATTTTGTTGGCACGTTGAAGCTAAGAGGCAACCTTTGAAGAAGAAAAATGAAGCCAACGCAGATTTGGCAAAAACTCTTGGTGCCACTTTAGGCTGGCTCCAAAATGGAATCAATCCCCTCTGATTTGTGTGAGTCCATCTTTACAACACCAACCATTATTTACATATTTACAGAATGGTTCAAAAGCTGTATTGACATCTGTGGATAATTTCTTCCCTTCATAACAGCTTAGACTGGGGTTAATATTTCTATGACTCACTCACCTGTACGACTGAGTAGATGATTCACAGGCACGTAGAACAAGCTCGCCTTTGGTAATTTAAGTCACTGACGTTGTCCTTTTTGTAAGTTTGTAAATACCATAGCTTCAAAAGTGTCCAATAAATTATAATGAAACTCTAAAGGGGTCTAGGGTAGGGTCATGTAAACAATCCACTAAGGTCTTCCAAAGCAACTTAATGATTTATTGGTCAAAAACTGACAAAAAGCCTTATAACCTATAACTAGTGTTTCAATAACTGTAGTGTGTATTATCAACATAAGGATTCAAAATATCATGTCACATTTGATCTAACTTATATGCTTCAAATCTGCCTTTCTTTCCAGTTGAACCTGAAATACATTATATCTATAAAGAAAGTATTATCAAAAGAAAGAGAATGAGCTACCCAGTTAGTTAAAAATATTCTTTAGTGTAATATTTAACCCTCGTGTTGTCCTGGGGGTCATTTTTGACCCCAGAGGACAAAAGGAGAATGGCAATTAGGAGAACATTACAAGGGTTAATGAGCTCAAGTTATTCATGTTATCCATTACTACTCCTACAGAATGTCTGTGGAATCAAAGTAACAGTTTGCCATGCTCCTTTTGTCTGATTTTTACAGCACTGCAAATTCTAAAGTATTTTTAAAAGCAACAACATAAATTTACATAAATAAAATGCTGTTCCCATAAAAGTAAGTATTACCTTGGCGGAGGTTTGTGCTTTCCGAGTTCTTCTTGTGTTTTATTACTCTATTACTTCGACTGGCTGTGACTGTGAGTGTTACAGTTTATGAAGAGAGCTTGCTAACCAAGCTGATAAATTCACACTCTACTCTTCCATCAAATATGGTAACATTTAGCTCCAAAAAATGGCTAATATTGAGGTTTTAATGTATGGATTACATAATCAGGGGGCATTTACATCCATCTTCCATACTGTGAGTAAAATAAGAAGTAAAAGGTGTTGCTGTAGGACATATTTTGTTACTATATCATATTGTAAACTGTAGTGGAGCCATCCACTGCATCAGCACTTTGGGAAACAAGGGCACATCCAAAAGTATCTTCTTGCTCATTAAATGGGC